>NC_056741.1:1266411675-1266556675 GCF_019279795.1 Protopterus annectens | reverse complement strand
CATCTGACCAGCTGTCTTTTTCTGATTATCTTTTAGGGTTAGAAGATATTCAGTCCATGTGTTCTGAAAGCGAAATAATATTTTTAATGAGAGAGAGCATTTCTTCACTAGTGGAGAAAATTTTAGTGCTAGATGATAGTTGAAGTTGAAGTTTTATTTTTGCAGGGAAGACAAGTTGAGTTTTGATATTTTTCTTCTTAAGAAGTTTGATTAATGGACAAGTTTTCTTCCTAAGCTCCTTAGTCTTAGAAGAATAGTCATTGTCAAATCTAATAATTGATTGAGCAAATTTTACTGGAGCTTTCGACCAAGCAGACTTTTAAATACCAATTCTTTATCCAAACAGGATAAAAATTTGACTGGAATAGATCTGAGTTTGGCTGAAGTATCAAGAGGAAATGTTTTCTGAATCGATCTGTGTGCTTTTTCTATGGCATAAAATAAACTTTCTTGTAGATTAAGTACCTTTGGAATCCAAGCTGTTAGAAAAGAGACCATGTCATCTCCCGCTGAATTTTCTGGCAGACCGAAAATTCTTAAATTGTTCTTTCTTGGTTTTCTAAATCATCCAAACCAGGAATGATTTTTTTAATGTTTCTGTTTGAGATTCCTTTTTTAAGCTTGTTATCAATATCAGTGCATATTCAAGGTCTGAAACTTTTCATTGTAGTTGTTGAAATAAGTCTTTAAAGATATTAGTTTGCTTAAAGCTATTTTCTTTAATTTCTTGAAGATTTTCCTGGAATCCGTCTGTTTTAATAGATAAGACTTGAAGTGTTGTTAATTGATATAATTCTTTCTCAACAGCAGAATCTGTATGGTTGTTCTTGGAGCTGCTCATCTTTCAGTATATAAGAAATTATTCCCTAGAATAGTTTGACAGACTGTTATTTCTGTGCCATCTTGATTCCACCCTCCGTTCCCAAGTTTCTGAAGCGGAGAGGAGATATAATGAGCTCCTTCATATGGAATGTCTTAGACCCTCTGCTTTGGCTGCTTTACTAGAGGGTCCCTATCAGAAGATCGAAGTTTTAAAACTTCAAATCTTATAACGGAGATCGCTGTATAGCGAGGAAAGGGAAGATTTCCCTTTTCTGCAGTGTAGTGCGATCCTGGAGTTGGTATATTTAAGTTGCGGGGTGCAGGGGGGCTTGCCCCCCCTGCATAGAGCATTTTTTTAAACTTTTTTTATTTTATTTTCGAAGTTCCAAGACTTTGATCATTAAAGTTTGACCTTTAATGATTCAAAGTTTTGGAACTTTGATCATATGATATAGATCCTTTACTGGATGCCTAGTCTTCTGCATGTCAGGCACCAGACTTTTATCCCTCTGCTCCTAAAAAAAAACGGATAGGTTTTATAAAGTGCCTGATGACTGCAAATTCCTTTATAAGTGCCCATCTGCTGACCCTTTGGTGGATGTCCTTCATGGATGCATCTGCAGTCATAACAAATGGGTTGTCCTGTCGTCAGGCAGCCCTTCGGTCGGCCGGATTCCAAAGTCTGGGTCCGGCTTCGGCTGATGTCGCACTTCACCCGACGTCATCTCTGCTGGTCTTCGGGTATAAAGGCATCGGCCGATGCCATTTTCCTCAGTCTTTCTTGCCGCGTGGCGCCCGAAGCAGAAGCTGTTCGCAAGTGCCGGTCAGTCAGATCCAGAGATTACTACTACCGAATACTACTTCGAAGACTTCTAAAAAGCTAAGTACCCCGTTGGGGACTCTTTCTTGCCTCAGCCGATGTCAGAAAAAGTCAATAACTGTTTAACTTGTGGGAAACAAATACCTCATAAAGATTTCCACCCTTACTGTCTGCCTTGCTTAGGCCCAGACCACGACGTAGCAGCCTGTTCGGCCTGTGCTTCCTTCAACCGACGAACGCTAAGGCGTCGGTCGGTGTTTGCTGAACAGTTTTTCGGCTCAGACTTTGCGTACATTATGCCGTCGGATCCTCCGACTACCCAAATTGTTAAAAAACGCAAGGAAAAAGACCGACACTCGCGGTCCGCGGTTTCGGCCGAAACCACGGTTAAGCAAGCCGCAAGTGTCTCGGTTTCGGCCGAAACCGAGAAAACTGGTCATTCTTCAGCCGAATCCATGACTACTACTGAGGCACCCGCTACTTTACCTGAATCGGCCTCAGAAATTTTGCCTACAACTGTGGCTTCTAGTGAGTTATCAGACACCATCCCTTTGGATGTCTCTACCCCAGCACGTGGTGCTGCTAGACCCCCTGCAGCCATGTCTATCAAGGCCTTTGCCAGGGCTAAAGCAGCCAAATCTGCTAAGTCAGTGCCTGTTAAACCTCCCTCACACAGGCCCACTTCCAGTTCACAAATGCTTACTCTGGCAGAAGATTTAATATCCTTAATTAGGGGATCCCAATCTCACCCAGACAGGGCCTCTCAGCCCCCAGAAAAGAGACCTAGAACAGAGCCCCCCGAGCCAGTGTCCTCTGATGATTCTGCGGATGACTCCGACATTACAGAACAGCCAGAGGATCCTTTCCCCACTTATGAAGACTCTGATGCGGAAGAATCCATTCCAGCTGCCTCTCCACCAGAGGAATTTTCCTTTGGGGAAACCTTACATGCCATGAGAGAGCAATTCCAATGGCAGGGACAAGATTTATCAGATTCAAGAAAAAGGCTTAGGACTTTTCTGCACTTACCACAACATAGGCCCTTAGCTATTCCTCCTGTTTTGCCTGTTGTGGATGATGCATTTAATTATGTCTGCACTGCTCCTGATTCTTTACCTCCAGCCCCTGCCAAACCTGATAGATTTTACAGGGTACCAGACACTCATCACCACCTATACAAGGCCCCACTGGCAGACCCCAAAACTATTTCCCAGGGGCCTAAGGCAGTAGCCTCGACCACAGCAAAAAACCCTATTCCTTCAGAAAGGGAAGCCAGGTCTTTAGACAGATGGGGTAAAAAAGTTTACACTTCTGCTACTCTCTCTGCTAGAGCTTTAAACTGTCAGTTTCACATGATCCAATACCAAGAGTTTATGCTTGATCAGTTAACTAAAAAACTAACCTCTGACGAATCTATAGATAAGAAATATGTATTAGAAATGGTGAATAACATACAACAGGTTAATAACCATTCCTTAAAATGTGGCTATGATGCACTGGAGGCTTCATTTAGATCAGCCATGACTGGCACAGTGATAAGAAGACATGCATGGTTGAAAGAGCAGGTCTTACCAGATCATGTTAAAGCTAAGCTATTAGATGCTCCTATGGATAAGGCCAGTTTATTTGGTACACCTGCCCAGGAGGTAATGAAGAAAATGGAAGAAAAGGCAAAATCTGTACAAACAGTTAAAGATTTCTTACAGGTTCAGCCCCAAGGTTTAGCAGGAACTGGCCTGCCAAAAATTGGTCCTTTCCTGACTCCACAAGATCCCAAAGGGGCAGGAATAGACGCTCCAGAGGCAGAAATCAATCCAGAGGAGGTGCCTACAGAGGACGACAGTGGCAAGGTAATAACAGAGGCACAGACACGACCACTACCACTGCAACAGGACAATCACAGTGACTTGGCTCTAACTCCGCCTACCAGGGAGCAAATAGCAGCACCATTAGGCGGAATGTTAGCCTTATTTTCGAAAAATTGGCACTATATCACAAAAGACAAGTGGATTTTGCAAACCATAGACCAAGGCTACCGCTTCCACTTCCACACCTTACCAGTCAAAAGAGGAATGCCAAACCTGCCTCCAAATCAAAAAATAGAAGCTCTACAACAGATAAGGCAATTAACAAAGATGAGAGCTGTGGAAAGAGTACCAATAACAGAACAGGGCAAAGGATTCTATTCCAGACTCTTCTTAGTACCAAGAAAAGAAAAAAGCTGGAGACCTATTCTCGACCTGTCCATCTTAAACACATACATCATTGTCCCAAAATTCAAAATGCTGACCCTACAGCAACTTCTTCCCATGCTGGGCAAGGAGTGTTGGCTGGCAACTCTAGATCTCAAGGAGGCATACCTGCACGTCCCCATTCGACCAAATTGCAGAAGATACCTCAGATTTCTTGCAGGATCAGAGGATTATCAATTCTCAGCATTGCCCTTTGGCTTATCTACTGCGCCCAGAGTATTCACAAAATGCCTGGCATCAGTAATCGCCCACTGCAGACTACAGGGAATCCAAATTTATCCATACCTGGACGACTGCCTGCTACAAGCGGACAACAAAAGCAAGCTGACAACAGATTTACAAAGGGTCATTTACTTGCTACAAGCCCTGGGATACACAGTCAATTACCAAAAGTCAAGGCTGATACCATCCCAAACAAGAACATTCTTGGGCGCGGAATTGGACACAGTAAAACAAATGGCATTCCTAACTGCAGAAAAACAAAAGAACTCCCTCTTTACTTTTGGCATTAACAAAACAGAACAAACTAACAGCAAGAAAAGTTCTGCAGGCCTTGGGCTTCATGGCATCATGCATAATCTTGGTCCCACACGCCAGACTGCATATGAGAAAACTACAGTGGTACCTAAAGAATTTATGGTCCCAACACAGGCACAGTCTAGAAGCAGAAATACCACTAATCCCATGCCTAAAACAGGAGTTCCTATGATGGGCTCAAGCATGCCAGTCAAACCCAGGCCTACCCTTCCACAACTTTCGAACAAGCCAAACCATCACAACAGACGCCTCAGACCTAGGATGGGGGGCGCACATGCTGGACAAATGCGTACAAGGATTGTGGACTCAGGACCAGCTGCACCTGCACATAAACCAAAAGAAATGCTGGCAGTAAAACTGGCAATCCAAAAATTCAGACCATTCCTCAAAGAAGGACATTTGATGATAAGGACAGACAACACCACAGTCATGTGGTACATCAACAAGCAGGGAGGCACTCATTCATACCCCCTATGCAGAATGACTTTGGACCTTTGGAATCTGGCACTCAGCTACAACATCCAGTTACAGGCAATATTTGTACCGGGAAAGGAGAACACTCTAGCAGACATGTTAAGCAGAACCACCTCGGATGCTCACGAATGGATGCTACACCCGGACATCTTCAAGACCATCATAAAGAAATGGGGAATGCCACAAATAGATCTATTCGCTTCCCCTCTCAATCACCAGCTCAAAAAATTCTGCACAAGGACATTCCACCCACTTGCATGGAAGGTGGATTCGCTCTCCTTCAGCTGGAAAGGTCTGACAGCATATGCATTTCCACCCCTTCCCTTGATACACAGGGTATTACTAAAAATCAAGGAGGAACGTCCAAGGATAATCCTGATAGCTCGAACTGGCCAAGACAACACTGGTACCCATTGCTGAGGAGCATGTCTCGGGAGAAAATGTGGACAATACCCGTGATGCCTTTGATGTTAACTCAGAACAACTACAGCATCATGCATCCAAACCTAAAAACTTTGCAACTGACTGCCTGGAACATCACATAGCTGCAACTAATCCAGATCTTTCCCAAAGGGTTAAAGACATTATCCTTGAAGCCCGCAGACCCTCAACAAGAAGGAACTATGCAGGAAAATGGAAAAGGTTTGTCATTTGGAGTGCTGAAAGAGGAAAAGATGTGTCGAGTATAGATATTGCTAACATTCTGGAGTATTTGGCAGAGCTTCTACATGCAGGCCTGTCCTATTCCTCCATCAAGATACATGCATCAGCTATTTCAGCAGAATACAGCTTTGATCCACCTGTCTTTTCTCATCCTCTACTCAGGCAGTTCCTCAGAGGGATCAAGAATGTAAAACCTCCTAGGAAACCACCATTACCAGCATGGGACTTGAACTTTGTGCTAGAAAAGTTGACACTCCCTCCGTTTGAACCAGCAGCAACAGCAGATCTACAGCACCTGTCATGGAAAACTGCTTTCCTACTGGCAATTACCTCAGCAAGGAGGGTTTCTGAACTTCAGACCTTAATGGCAGTACAACCCTTCCTAATCTTCCATCAGGATAGGGTGCCCATGAGAACTAATCCTACATTTATGCCTAAGGTGGTATCCAGAGTGTCTTTAAACCAGGCAATCCACCTACCTACCTTCTTCCCCAATCCACAAAACAGAGGGGAAAGAATGCTGCATACCTTGGATGTACATAGACAGCTACGCTACTACCTGGACAGAACCAAAAGTAACAGAAAAACTGACCAGCTTTTTGTAGCCTATGCAACAGGAAGGGAAGGAAAAGCAATTTCCAAACAGACAATCTCCAAATGGATAGGAAATTGCATACGATTCTGTTACTCCTACCATGGAAAACCAATTCCACAGAACATAAGGCCTCATTCTACAAGGGCTGCAGCCACTACCACAGCTTTCTTACGAGGAGTGGCAACCAAGGACATTATTGAGGCGGCTACTTGGACCTCCGTGCATACATTTGCCAAGCATTATAATTTACCTCTGTATTCTAGATCCCGAGCAGGGTTTGCCACTGCTGTACTGCAAGGGATCCTAACCACACCATAATTTTTCTTCCTCCTCCCTAGTTGGCTATGGTATTCTACCCATTTGTTATGACTGCAGATGCATCCATGAAGGACATAGTACAGTTTTGTACCTACCATAAATGTAGATGTCCGAACTGGATAGCATCTGCAGTCAGGATTACCCTCCCTCCTTCCCCTCTGTGGTACTCCTAGGGTATTTACCCTCCTAATAGCTAGCTGGTGGGGGGAGTCTCTTATGGTGTATTTGTTTGTTTATATGTACATACATGCTTATTTTTTGTGTTTGCCTTCTATCCTTTTGGAAACATTGGCATTTATCCAAAATTTAGCCTTCCAAGAGGGCAACTGGCATCTGGGGCAAGAAACACTGAGGAAAATGGCGTCGGCTGATGCCTTTATACCCGAAGACCAGCAGAGATGACGTTGGGTGAAGTGCGACATCAGCCGAAGCCGGACCCAGACTTTGGAATCCGGCCGACCGAAGGGCTGCCTGACGACAGGACAACCCATTTGTTATGACTGCAGATGCTATCCAGTTCGGACATCTACATTTATGGTAGGTACAAAACTGTACTTTTCTGTGACATCCAATAAGCCTTCTTAATTACTGCCTTCTAACAAACTTCTTCCTTCTGATAACTACCCTCCCTTCCAGCAGTCTCTTCAAAAATGCTCTTAAAGCACACCTAAAATCTCACTGCTATGTCCTTGTCCATACCCCAACTAACCCCGCCCCTTTCTCCTGTACCACTAATTAGCTGCCAGCTCTACTATTAGCTGTCAACAGGTTATCAGTATTTCATATCCTTTGACTAGCAGATGATTGCAGTACAATGTTTATTCTCTTCTCTATGTGAGAAATTAATGCTACTAGGCAAATGTCTTGCACCTTATAGTGGTAGTATTATTTATGCTCAAGGTCTTAAACAGAATTTTAAAAGTCACAGTAAACGCAGTAAATATTACATTTGTAATGCTTTGTAAACAATTTAAAATATATCTGCAACCATTCAAGTTACACACGTTCTGTCAGCAGCCTTTTATTCATCTAACTGAGAGCTTTCATATGAGGCTAAGGAGTTCTGTCTGTGTTACTTGGTTATTGAAATATTTAGAAAAATGTGAAAATTATGTTTATATGAATTACTATTGTGAAAACAGTTGATATCTATTTACCTGCGCTAGACAGTGGTAAGATATTAATGCAGTTGAATTTGCTATTGTGTAAGCTTTAAGACCTTGTACATAGCACGGTTTTGGAATTATTGATGCAAATATGAACAAGCAATATTTGACGCTTGCAAGCATCAGTAGGACTTAACTGCAAAGACGCATGGAGGCATCACTCAGGTGTAGTGAGTTAAAAATCTTTGCAGACAATACCACAGTGTTGGGGTACATCAACAAACACGGGGGGGGGGGGGCAAGGTCCTATCTGCTTTGCTGATTTGCAGTACAGGTTTGGGAGTTACCAATTTAGTACCAAGTCGCACTTCAGACAGTGTACATTCCTTCAAGTCAGAATTTTGTGGCAGACTCCCTGAACAGGCCCATAACACAGTCTCACAAGTGGGTGCATCACTGTGATGTGTTCTGGACATTATCCACCAGTGGGATGTTCCTCAAGTTAGATGCCTTTGCCTCCCCTCTGAACAGGCAGCTTCCTCTATTTTGTGCGAGGACTTCATGACCTCTGGCATGGAAGGTGGACGCCCTATGTTTTTCATGGAGGGTGATGTTTCTTTATGCCTTTCCTCCCCTTCTTTTCATTCCAAAAGTCCTGTGCAAGGTGATACAGGATGCTCCAAAAATCTTGCTGGTGACTTCCTTTTGGCCCAGAAAGCATTGTTTCCCTCTTCTGCACTTAGCCAAGGGCGGTCATCACAAGTTACCTCACAGGGGGATGATCTTACACAAGACAAGGGATTTCTCATTCGTCCACACTTCAACTGACAACAGTGTAGGATAGGATTTTAACCCCCAATAGGCACCTTTTTTCTGAGGATGTGCTTCGGGTTCAGCAGGAGGGCCAGGAAACCCACTACTAGGAAACCCTGCTTAACCGAATGGAAGAGGTTTTATGTTTGGTGTCTTTCCTGTAACCTGGACCCACATACTGTGGATGTTTCTTTTTTCTTTGTGTGAATTGCTCAATGCTGGGTTGACATACTCTTCTATTGAACCCCATCTCTTAGCTGTTTCTGCTTGTCTGCCTTTAACTCCTCCTTTGACCTCTAGGTTCAAGGCCAAACAGTTTCTTAAAGGTGTTCTTCATATTAGACCTCCAAGGAAACCTGTTCTTCCTTCCTTCGATCTTAATTTTGTTTTAGAGAAATTGACTCTGTCTCCTTTTGAGCCTGCAGCTTCAGTTTCTTTACAGCATTATTCTTGGAAGACTGTTCTTTTGTTGGCCCTTACTTTTGCTGGATGGATGCCTGAGCTGCAAGCCCTTATGGCTGTTCCTCCTTTTTTAGTTTTTCATAAGGACAGAGTATGTCTCTGTGCCAGTCCTTCATTTATGCCTAAGGTGGTGAAGGAGCTGTCTTTAATCAGTCTATTAATTTGCCCACTTTTTCCCCTTCTCCGCAATCTGCTAATGAGAAGGTGTTGCACACTTTGGATGTAAATAGGCAACTTATATTTTATTTGGACAAAACTAAAGAATTTAGAAAATCTGATCAGCTTTTTGTTTCTTTTCATCTTGAATCAGTAAGTTTGGCTCTTTCCAAGCAGACTATTTCCTCTTGGATTTCTAAAGCCATTTCTTTATTTTTATCATGGTAAGAGTCTTCCTTCTGTGGTTAAAGCTCACTCTACTAGGGCTGTGGCTTCTTCTGTTGTTTTTTCAAGGGTTTGGATACTAATTCTGTCCTTGAGGCAGCTACCTGTTCTTTGGTGCATACCTTTATCAAGCATTACTAGTTGGATGTCATTTCTAGGGCTAGAGCTGATTTTGCTAGGGTCATTCTGCATAGGTTCCTGAAAGGCTCTGTTGTCCCCTTTTTCTCCCTGAGCTTTGGCACTCTCCCTCATCTTACGAATACTGCAACAGTGAAATGGAAGGACATAGTACAATTGTGTAAAATCTTACCATAACAGTAGATATCCTTCCATTTCACTGTTGCAGTATTCACTCCTTCCCTCTTCCCCCTGGTCTTTTGTCCCTCTGGATGTGTATGTTATCCTCTGGAATCCTAGGGCTGGATTCCTCCTGGGGCTGTCAGCTCTGAGTATAATACATCCGGACGTCATCTTTATGCCCTGTGCCTTGCATGGGGAGCATATGTGTGATGTACAGCGTATCAATGACAACCTAAAGGTATTGGTATACTGGCCAGACATTGGGACACTCTCTTTGCAGGGGATCCCTCATATTAAGAATACTGCAAAAGTGAGGATAAGGACATCATCTGTTACGGTAAGATTTTACACAACTGTACTTTCATTGTGTTTAACTGTTGCAGTAGTAACTGACCCTTGGCTGGCCCGAGTACCAGAGATTTAATTCCTTTCCTCATAGGCTGGTGGATGCTGTACACCTGATGTGTGGGTGTAACAGTCATCGGCCATTTCTATCTTACAGCTTTTTCTTGCTCTGAGAGTGAAACATCCTCATTTGTACACTGTGTTGGTCTGAAGATCACAGTGCATTGTACAGCTATGTGCCCCTTTGGGGAAACTTTTTTTCTGCGTTGTCTGCTCTAAAAGCTTTCATGTGCTGCCTGTTGAAACATTGTGATCTCTTCTACCCTTTAAGCATCACATTTACATCCTTCTTTTCATCCCTGGGGCAGAAACTAGAAAATTCCATCACATCCTGAGCATGAACTCCATCTTTGGTTTTACCCAAAGAAGGTGCATAAATTAAGAAAAAAATTAAATGTCTGATCTCTCATTTGCTATTGGAAGGGAAAGGTGTGCATTTGCCAAGTAAACGCATCTACTTGTCAAGTAGATTACTAATTGTGTTGCCGTAAGATGCATCCAACTAGCTGTTATAAAATGTTGTCAAAGGACATTCTAGTATAGGCATGGCTGCTTCCATTGCTTGCTTTGAAAAACTTTCCGTTATAGACATTTCTTTTGAGGACATTTGGTTGTCAGACGTCTTCAGACATCATTGCTTGGAATCATGATTTCAGGAGTGCAGCCACTTGGTCTTCAGTTCACATCTTCACTAAATATTGTCACGTGGACTGTGATTCCAGGAGCTAGACCTTTCATCTTTTGAGCTTTCCCCTGTTGTGTCCATTCTCTGATTCTGATCTCCTGGGAGGTTTAATCTTCCCTGCTTGGAATCTGTGGGAGGGCTCACTGCAGTAGATGCTGCTTTAACATTTGCTTCATGTGTTTGATCAGTTTGCCCGTCTTGGAGCTAGACATGGAGGCTCCATATATTCAGAAAAGGATACATTTGTATACCCTTGCTTATTTTTTCCATTGCCTTAACTGTTGTACTCGGTGGATGGGAGTCAAACTGAGTGGGACTAGGGATAAGCATATTATTATCTTACTCCATTTCCTAGGTGCCATAAGCTGCAGGATCAGGAGAAGAGAAAACATGCTGGGGAAAGTAGAAGAGTTATACCTGTAAGAGAGCCTCCTCAGAGATCTGTATTACATATCTGCTATTTACATCACTGTTATATTGTTTTATGTGGGAGGTTGGCTTTTTGAAAGCGTCATGTGACAGTTCCTGTTTTTATGCTATCCAGCTAGAACTCTTGTAATTTTGAGGCACTTATTGACAGGGAAACGTCTTTTTCCATTGTCTAGGAGTTTAACAAGCCATTACAGTTCTGTTCCCCATGGAAATCTTAGATAGTTCATTTGTGTGATTTTTGTCTGCTTGGAGATTTTAAACATGGGTGTTTATGCTTGTGTTTTTCATTTTTAACTTGTGTTGGACTCAGTTCTGTCAGTTTCCGTCAGTTTCCTGTTCTGTTTGAAGTATTTTCCATTGAAATGTTTTCATTATGATCTTCTATAATTTTTCATTAAAATTTTAATTTTTAATTTTAGATGAAAGTAACTGCCGGGTGGATCGGATCTCAGATGCTTATGGCTGGTGGGGAGAGAAGACTACATTTATTCCTTTGCTGGAAGGGTGTCAGAAGAGCAACTTCTTACCTGGCCTGCACCTTATTACATATCAACGACCACGAAATGACTCACAGCCAGACAAGGTAAGGATTTTTATAATGTCACAAACAGCTCAGATTCTTGCTGGCTGTGAAGGAGTAGTATTTGATCCTGATGCATAGCTCACTGTTCTGGTAATAACTTTTGGTATGACTTCTTCACAAGGCCTGATAGCCAACCAGACTTTAGGAATTTAGCACCTGTCCTCCGGCTAGACTGGTCAGACTACCTTCCCACCTGGAAGCCAGTGTATTGATGTAAAATGAATATCTACCCACGTTAGCTTCAGTTTCTTTTTGGCTACAGATGTATTATTTCATGAGTATGTACTTAGTCATTTTTGTTTCTTCTGCAGCCTTTCAGAAACGGTCAGAACTATATGTTGAGAGACTGTACTAAGGAGGATTTGAGTGTTACATTGACTATCTTGGCAACAGTCCACGGCAGCTGTGAAAAAACATGCATGTGTTCATGTCAGTTTCTGCATGCAAGCACTGTATTAGAGTCTATGCTGTTGAATTTATCTTGTAGCTTGTCTGTATGTAACTTGAATTGGACTCCTCTCATTTTTCTTCTGAGTTGCGCAAAACTTAGTTTATGCTTTTATTCCTCTCACTGGTCTGGATCTGCCTTCAGTGCTAATAGTAGTCATATTTTATTCTATGCCTCTGTCACAGTTTCTGTTAGCTGTAGCTTTCCCTTTGTCTGGGTTTGTAACTACAGAACAAACCGAAGTTTTTTTTTTTCCTGCCGTGTTTTCCTTTCAGGAGTATTCCATTATCTTGGTATGTTTGTGGATGTGATGTGTGCATGTATTTGAATTACTCTTGGCTTCTTGTACTTTGTTTTAAATTGAACAGAATTTGTATGCTGCTTCTCCTCTCACCAGTCTGGTTTTGGCATCTGTGTGAGAGGACAATATAACTTTCTACTCCCAAGTCTTACCAAGGGTATTTTAGATGCACACTAAAATTTCCTAACTGGCTTCCATTCGTTTTTGTGCCTTCCTTTGGGAAAGATACAGACATTAGTGTTTTTGACTGTGCATGTGTGGTTTACTTTTTTCTCATAGAGATATTCTTGCCCTTGTTCTAAGTTGAACAGAACTGTGTCCTTACCAGCCCATTTCTCTCTTGGTGTCACTTGGAGTCTTGTTTCTGTGGGGATCAATACATTGTGTCTACTTTCTGTCTTGCTTGAACCACAGTTATAAAGTCAGGTGCAGGACTTTCCAGGTATGATGCGTTATTTTACAGGTGAATACAGGAAATTCTGTGTCAATCCTATTGCAGGCTTTGATCTCAGTTTACCTCCTCCTCCTCATAAAAGAAAGAGGGAGTCCTCTTCTGAGGAAGAGGTTTCTTTATAATCTGAACCTCTGAATTATTATTCTCAAATTCATTCACCTTCACAGAGGTTTTGAGTCTGAAGCAGATGGTACCTTGTCTTGAGATTCACCTCAGGAGTACATTTATTTTGGAGATGATATCCATAAAATGATGCAGCACTTTAACTGGTAAGACAAACAAGACTAAACCTCGCAGTCTGGGTAATAGGCTTCTAATTCCTTTTAGACACATTTAATCTGAGAGCATGCTACAAGTAGAAATAAAGGAGGCTAGAAAAGCTGCAACAAGAAGATCTTGTATTTCTAAATGGGCGAGAATTTCTACATGGTGCCAGAATATAGAACAGGACCGTTACTGAGCAGGAAACTTCATTGTCCTCAATTATTTGTGTGATCTGCTCAAATTGGATCTAGCGTTTATCTCTATCAAGGTGAATTTGTCAGTTGTTTTTGCCTGCTTGCCAGTTGATCCCCCCTCTTTCTTAATGTTATGAGGTCAGTTTCTTAAAGACTTCTTCCATATCAAGCCCGCAGGAAATCGGTTCCTGTTCCTTGGGCCTGAATTATTTTCTTGAAAAGTTAACCCTTCCACACTTTGAGACAGCCTCTTCAATTCTTTAAAGTTCTGTACTTAGAAAACAGCTTTATAGGTGGCCTTGAGATCTGCCAAAAGGATATTTGATTTACAGCTCTAATTTGTAAACCTCTTTTCTTGTTTTTCCTAGTGGCAGGGTGACTTGAGACTAACCCTTTATTATGCCTAATGTTACCACTGAAATGTCTCGAAATCTGTCTGTACATCTACTTTCTTTCTCTCAACCATCTATAGCTTCGTAGGTACTTACTAAACTGTTGATCTGTGAGGATATTTAAAAGCCTAACCCTGCATTCTCATTAAGGTTTAGTCCTTGTAAGTTAAGCATAAATAACCCAAAGGTGGGCAGAATATTTACATGTTACTCCTTTCCATAAGGGACAGGGATGCTAAACAGTGGATGGATTTTGTGGTTTCTCATACATCATCCAAATTACATTAGAATAAAGAAAGGGAAGTACTTTGCATTATAGAGAGAGGAATTTGGTTCCAAGGAAGTGTTATTCTCTGTGATGCAGCTCTATCCCTCCAGCATGTATTTATATTGTAGAATTGATTTAGATCTCTTGAGCAGGTGTTTATTCCACCACTAGACTTGCAAATTTGCTGTAGATCAGAGATGAATAGGGTCTGTTTAGGCTGTATGCGAGACAAAGATTGCCACCCCCCCAGTAGCCAGTATGATGCTGAGAGGAGGGAAAAAGGCAACATTAGTAGAACTAAGAACTTTAAGGAATTGGATCAGCTTTCTGTTCCTTTTGCCCCACATAGGAAGGGTCTGAAGATGTAAAGTCACCCTGTTCAGATGGATCTCAGCTTGCTTCATGTCTAAACTTGCATGATCTATCCCTAGCCATTAGAATTGCATAAACCCAAACATGTAATTTGAGTACTACAGTCTTTGATTTATTCTGTTCTAGTTTTCTGTCCAGTGTATTTCTACTTCCTTTACACTTTTCCTTTCTTTGTCATTTATTTGATCTTTCTGTCCTGTTTTTGTCATTCTTGAGTCTAATCCATCATTCTCTTCTCTTTTTGTTGTTACCTCTTCTTTTTTCTGTTACCTCTCTTGATTCAGACCTATATTTTTATTGTTTTAAGATTTCACATCTAAACAATGCACTTTACACTTACAGATATTAACTATACAAATGGTAGCATTTTTCAGCTGTATCCATGATTTTTTCATTTGTGTTGACATTCTTGCAGTTGACAGTTCAATGTTAAACAGTTTATTATTCATTTCTGTTATGTTTTTACTTTCAAAATATCATTTTTGCTCTTTCAGTTCTTGTCAAAACATACACATATGGAGCTTACCTCCCCACACCTCATCTGAAAAAGGGAAATTTTCCCATTTGGAATATCCCTGCCAACAAATACAAATAAATTAATTTTAATTAAATAAAATTTGACCTTGATTAGATATTCCAGCTGCAGCTAAATATCATTCTACCAGGATGGATCACTACACCAGTTGCCTTTGTTGGATACATTTTTGTGGACAATGTTTGTACAGTAGCCACTTGGAAAACCTCATTTTTGCTAAACTTTGTAAGTTGGACATTCCTTACAGGCCACATTCTTCCTTTAGGCTACTCTAATCAGGTAAGTATTTGCCTGGCTGGACCTACTGTCCATCTACCTGCACAGGTATCCTTATACTTTTCTTCTGCCTTGTTGCTTCACTGTCTTATCTGAGAAGAAACACAGTTCAACAGCAATTAACTGAAGAGCTGGAAGAACAGAAGCACCATGTGTATATGACAATGAACAATTCTTTGAGGAAGTTGTATTGGGAGTAGCCATATTCAGTGAACTGTATAATTTCTCTAAATAGAGTTGTACCTTGTCCCAGTTTTTCAGGTCCACTCTTCATTCCCCCACCTATATGCTGACGTATTGCTGAATTTTTTCCCCCCATAGGTGTCAATTGTTCGGACCAGTAGTATCTCTCTGAATCCAACTACTGAAATGGATGTCTCTCTAGTCTACAAAGGCTTCATTCATCCACTAGTGAACAACCCTGCCCCCTCAGATACTGTGGCCCTTTGGGCTCGGATCCAGAGGCTATATGTAACAGCAAAAGTTGGCCGTGTAGCTAACAGCATGGAGCTGGTAAGCAGTGCTTTGTATTTTCCATCATGTATACCTTCATGCATGTTTTTGTTTACTGACTGATTTATTTTGCTGCACATACTGGGAGGTATTACTTTGTATGTCATGTGCATTTACAGTCTCAGCAGCTCGTTTTATGAAAAGTAGTTATGCAGGTCAGTACATTTATTGTGGGAAGATATCCCTCACATCAAGTGTTTGGTAATACAGTTGCATGCATATTAAAATGTTTAGCTAGTAAATATTTATAGAAGTTATGTTTATATGCTGATGTGTGAAGAAAAAAAACTGTCTACATGTATCACATCCCTAAAACACTCAAATAGTAGCTTGTCTTTTAATGGTACTTCAGGAGCAGTGGCTTTGGTTGAAAGTGTGAACACTTCTGTATCAATCAAGATGTGAAGGTTTCACAGTACTGTATGGGGTTAGGTTTGATGTTCCCCAGGAGTTGCTGTGTGTAATCATGCAGCAGTACTGTTGGGCAAAACTGGGTTACTGTTAAATTTCTACCCTGTCTAATCAAGAATCAATGCTGTAGGGCCACTGATTGTGGGGAAGACCATTGAATGTGTGGAAGCATACTAGCCTTTGGTATCAGGCATTTGCCTTATAAATCTGGGACAAAGAAAGTATGACTGACTCAAAGACATGAGTAAATCTTTAAAGACAAATCCCCAGGGTGGATGTGATAGGAAGCAGTTCATTTGCCCCTTATATGTAGGACATGCAAAAGGACTCTGGCAATTCAACATCTAAAACATTCCTGGGCTTATCATTCAGCTGTGCCTCATTGTGTGGAATTCCCCACATTTGACACTGAAGGGAATCAGTGTTGCACTGTTCCACTTTTGACAGTGGTGGCTCCACTTTTCATTCTCTGATTGGCTGTGATTATGATTTGGGAGCCAATCAGCAGAGAGAGAGAAAGGGAGGCAATCAAGAGAATGATCTTGACCTTAAGCAGCCAATTGGAATCCACAACTTCAGGCCTGCCTATAACGATACCCCCAAAGTTTGAACAGCAAGAGAAAATGAACTTTTTACTTTCCCGCCTCGCTAAACACGGTTGTAGAAAATTATGTTTAAAGAAAGGGAGAAAATAAAACAGAAGCAAAACAGTACCAAAGTGAATAACTGGAATACCAGCAGTTAAAAGGAATCATTTTAACTGCTGATATTGTAGTTATTTACTTTGATACTGTTTTGCTTCTGTTTTATTTTCCCTCTCTTTAAACACAAACCTCTCAACCTTCTGGAGTAAAAAATCTTGAGAAAGCCAATAGCCAAACATAATGTAGTGAAAAAGCCGCATAAAATAGGGATAGTTTTTAGATATTGCTCTTATTCTACCAACTTTCTAAGTCTGTAACAGGTTTTATGTTACTATACATGTTCTGAAGGATATTATGTCTGAAACTCAAATTTCTGTCATCATCTTATTATTTCATTCCTCTGCGATTTGCCAGAAAGCTACATATTTTATGAGGAACAGACCAAAAATATGAGGCAAAAAAATTGGGCACTCTACAAAATTCTGGGCAATTGAGAGGTATGACAAGTATGAATTTGTGTGTGTGTGTCATATCTCTCAACCTCTTACCACATTAAATCTGGACATAGCCCTAATTAATGGGAGACAATGGCCCAAAAAAAGCAACCAATTTTAAATATTGCTGGTATAAATTTAGAAAGTTGCTAGATTTACAGGATTTGTGTTAGCATGCATTTTCTGAAGGACAAAGTTTAAAACTCACATGTTTGTAATTATTTATAGACAACCTTCAGTAGTGTGCCAGAAAACCATAGATTCTGTGAGGAAAAGATAAAAAATCTGCAGTCCTCAATATGAGAAAAATTAGAGACATTTAGCAAAGTCAAGGATAGCTGAGAACATCGTATATCTACATGTGAGGAGGGAGGCGATGGAGTTGTAATGCTTTGGACTGTATGTGTCTGTAAAAACAGTGAAGTCACTGCTGTCAGAGTATGCATTTCTTCTTCACTGAATCAGAATGAAACATTTGATAAGTACTGGGTCAGAAAAGTGGCACTAATTGCTGTATACATTTCTGTGAGTGGGTATGTGGTGGGGCACCTGTATATCTGTGCCTTTGTATGTGGTGGGGCACCTGTATATCTGTGCCTTTGCATCTTTGTGTATGACTATCTGTATCCAGCAGTTATAGCCACTTAATTGATAGAGTATCCCTGGATGTTTTATTCTGAATGAATAAAGTACAATAATTATACCTACAGTGAAGTTGCTGCTGGTTGTGTGTTTGCGCTCATGTGTGTATTTGAGTTTTTCTATATGAGAGAGCCACTGTCTTTTTGCTTTCACATCTGTGTGCATATATGTAAATGTCTGTGTCTGCAAGTGTATGTGTGTATTATTAAATACTTATGTGTGGTATATTTGGGCCATGGTTGTGGTCAAGGTATGCTTTTTGTCCAGTGATAAAATAGTGTGTCCCACATTTTCACTGTTACACATTGCTGTGGTCATTCTACACTGGCCTCTTAGCAGATTGAGACCTATCTTCCTGGGCCACCAAACTCCTTTTCACCTATAGCTCTTTGCACAGAAGGATCCTTCCAACAAATCTGTTTTGCTGCCTGTCAGTGTAGTTGCAACTTCTCTCTCTCCCAGGCTGCCATTTATATTTTGTACACATTTTTCAGGGTATTGAAAAAAAAAAAATGCCAATGGCATTTGGTCAGTTTTAGCACCTACTTGATGTTCATCATGTTACCCTGCTGCAGTCATCACACTTGGGTTATCCTGCCGTCAGGCGGTCCCGCAGTCGGCCCGAATTCCAAAGTCTTGGTCCGGCGTTGGTTGCTATCGCTTCTTCCCTGACGCCAGAGTGCCAGGGGTATATGAGAGGCATCCAACGTCATTTTCTTCAGTCTTTCTTGCCGCGCGGTGCCCGAAGCAGAAGCAGTTCGCAAGTGCCGGTCGGCCGACACCTGAGATTTTCAAATAGAGTTTCATTCCGAAGTCTTCAAAGCTAAGTACCCCATTGGGGAACCTTTTCTTGCCTCAGTCCGATGTCAGAAAAAGTTAACAATTGCATTTCTTGTGGGAAGTAAATACCTCATAAGGACTTTCATTCTTTTTGTATACCTTGCCTAGGCCCAGACCACGGCATCACTGGTTGTCGGTTTTGTGCTAGGTTCAATAAGCGAACTATAAAGCAACGCTTTGATTTCGCACGTCACTACTTCGGTAGGAAATTTAATTACACTATGCTGTCGGAGCATCCGACTACCGGCGTGCATAAAAAACGCAAAGATAAAGATAGGCAGCCTAGATCCAAGCCAGACTCCGAGCCCTCGGCTGGGCCGGTCGCCGGTTCTCCAATTTTCAGTGAGGCGCCTACGCAGCCCCTGGCTACCACTGAATTGGATCCCCAGACCGCTTTGGATTCTCCAGCAGAGCGTTCTAGGCCGACGCAGCCATTTTCTTTAGGCCCTGCCGACGACATTGCAGCAGGAGAAGCCGGTGCTGTAGAAACACCTTCGGTTTCTGAAGGTGTCTTCAGACCGACTACTCTCACCATAAAATCTTATGCTAAGCTCAAGACTCCTCTAAAACCAAAAAAGACTACACTTCAGTCTCCAGGTCACGGCCCTATGCCTAAGAAGCAGATGCTTAAAATGGCTGAAGATTTAATTTCTTTGATCAGGGGTTCCCAACCCTCCCCCGACAAAAGGCCTAGACAAGAGGAGGATTATGCCTCCTCTGATCAAGTGTCTGTTTCCTCAGGCTCCTCTAAGGAACAGGATTACTCCTTTCCCCCTTATGAAGATTCTGATGCTGAAGACTCCATTCCCTCAGCTTCTCCCCCTGAAGATTATTCCTTTGGGGAAACCTTACATACCATGAGGGAACATTTCCACTGGGAATGTCAGGACTACTCCGACTCAAAGAGGAGGCTCCGAGAGTTTCTTTTACTCCCCCAGCACAGACCACTTGCTATCCTCCCAGTTTTAGACTTTGTGGATGATGTTTTCTTATTGTTAAACTTGATTTCTGTATTAGTAGCTGTATTTAGAGCACAACCAAAAGCTGTTTGCTGAATTTCCTGTTTGCACTTAATTTTAAATCTTTTTTTTCTTAAAACTTGCATATTTTCTGTCCTTGACCTAGCACTCTTGTGTGGGGTCATTTACTGCACTGTTATAACTTGATATTACTTGGGAACCTCTGCTATCTCTGTAAAAAACAAAAACAAAAAAAAAATCTTGCTTTTTTCCCACTTTTCTGAGAGTTAAAAAAGTTCAGTTACAGGCTTGCTGTTCCTGAACTGTTTGAAAGTTTCTGTGAGGCCATTTTTGCTTGGGCTGGAGGAGGGTCTCTCTGTTGATCAGTGGTAGTGACTAACATTGAGCAGCTTCCCTGCCCCCCCGTAGAGGTGGTTACTGACTTGAAACTGTAGTTTTATTTTCCCTTTTGGGTCTATTCCTGCTTCTTTCCAGCCCCTGCTATCAAGCATGCTTTAACGTGATTTAGCGCGGAGTTGCCACTAGAGCAGCATCGGGCAGCGCCGGTTAAACTCTTTCTGGCTCCAGAAAGTCTGTTCTTCAATTTTTCCCTTAGAACTGCTCTGTTAGGAACTTAAACAGTTTATTTACACCTACACTAAAAAGTGCAGCACTTGTTACAAATAGCTTTTTCTTCTCAAAAAGCTCAGCACTTGTCTTATAAGCATATCCCTTGTCTTATAAGCATTCTCTTTGCAGGTCAAGCACTCCTATATTATACAAATCTCTCACTAGCAAAACCCCCCAGGAGTGCCCACTTCCCTGCTAAGCCCACTACTTTTCTGTCTCATACCAACTCATAATTCTTTCTAGTATGTCGAAGGGTCAGATGCTGGCGTCCTCTCCTGCCCAGTTGGTGAATCTGGGAATTCTGAGACAATGTTACAATTGCCTCATGTACACGGACAACCCTCTCCTCCTCCCACGTAACACTAACACTTGTGAGAGATGCAGTTATTTAGCCAGACTGGAGGCTGAGCTCTCTCAACTCAGGACTGGCAAGACCAGGCAGGAGGAGAAGGCAACTACACACACCACAATACCAGTCTCACATAACTCAACCACACCACTGAATCAAACACATAAACACACTAAGACATACTCGGAGGCTCTGAGTAAAATTTACCTAAACAGCAGAGGCCTCCAAAGCAGACACCCAAGCAACTGCAAACTCAATACACCACACAAACAACACATAAACAACAAAATCAGTGTGCAAAGCAGTCACTGCCCTTAAGGCCAAATACAACACCAAACATACTTGTCATAGGTGACTCCATAGTCAGACACACTGACGTCCCGCTCACCAGACTGAGTAAGGAGAAGGTCACAGTAAGCTGCCTGTCGGGCGCTAGAATCCGCCACATAACACAAGCACTCAGGTCTCTCAACAGCAGGTACAAGTGCGACCCAGTCATTGTCCACGCTGGTGTCAACGACCTGAGACGTACCTCCTTGGACTACATGAAAGAGACATTGAGGAGCTCTCTGATTATGTAGCCTAGGCAGGTATGACCCTGACCTTGAGCAGTATCCTACCTTCACCTAGAATGATGCCACAATACAGTGATAAGATGATCAGCTTTAATAATTGGCTTAAATTCTGGTGTCATTCAAAGGGGATCCAATGTCTGTCTGCCTGGGATGACATGCTGGACAAGCCACGCTGCTTTGCAAGGGACGGCTTGCACCTGTCACCCCTAGGCTTCCGGATATTGGCAAAGGCTCTTGCCACCCCCATAGTGCCTTTTTTAGGCAAGGCTCAAATTCTAAACCTACCACCCTAGAACACAAAAAAGTAAAAAAACTAAGGGTAACGCTGCTCAATGCTAGAAATCTCAATCTCAAGATGCACGCACTCGAGGCCCTTCTCAGTATGGAGAACATCGATGTCTGTGCTGTGAGAGAAACCTGGTTCAAGGTTCCTGAGAGCACCCCAGCACTAGCAGGTTTCACCTCATATGTGTTCCGGCCCCAAAATCCGGACAACACCAAGAAAGGAGGGGGGGGGTGTCCATATTCATAAAAGACACCCACACCTCAAGGTTGGTGGCAACGCACGATGCATCGGAGACCATCCAGGTGCAATTAACCATCGGCAAGACTGCTCTGCAATTTGTAGCATGTTACAGGCCACCCTCTCAAACCCAGGAACCTCACATGGCCTTCCTGAAAACAATGGAGGGGATAAATGTATCTCCAAACACCATCATACTAGGTGACTTCAACTACCCTAATATAGACTGGGAACACTACTCAAGCCCAAACACTCTAGCCCAAAGGTTCCTGGAGTTCATAAACTCAAATGCCATGGAACAACTAGTCACCATCCCCACAAGAGGAGAAAACATACTTGATCTCATCATCACGAACATGGGATCACAATGTTCAACACCGGAAGTATACCCCTCACTGGTGAGATCAGATCATAAACTAATCTCGCTGGAGGTCCTCATCCCCCCCCCACCTGAAATAAAAAAGACCACAGTGAAAAACTTCTCAAAAGCCGACTTCACACTTCTAAAAACTAGTGTGGTCTCCTTTAAGGCCCCTGAGCCAGTGGTAAACATTACTCAAACCGCTGAATCACTTACAAATGCCTTCTACCAGCACCTACAGGACTGCATGGATCAGGCAATCCCAAACAAAACTAAGACTCTTTGTACCAAAGGCAAGCGTCCAGTCTGGTGGACCCCAGCCATAAACAAGCTCTACAACAAAAGGAGGAAGCTACTACAAGATAGAGCAAAATCCTTGAAAGGTAAGACACCTTTGATCATTATAAGTAAAAAACTAAGAGCTCTCATAAAATCATCCAAGGCAAATATTGAGAGAAAAATCACCAAGGACTCAAAAGACAATCATAAGGCCTTCTTTAGCTATGTTAGAAACCTAGGAGGAAACTCCCAGATATGCTCAGAATTAGTTCAAAATGATGTGAAGATTACTGAACCTACACACATTGCCAACATACTGGCTGACAGGTTCAGTGCAAACTTCTCCTCCCCCCCAAAAGGAGAGATATCTATACCAGAGGATTGTAGCCCCCCAAACATCTCCAACGCCCAGGTGAGAACTGCTCTCTCCAAAACAAAAAACACAGCATCCATGGGACCGGATGGTGTCCCCGGCTGTGTGCTCCACGAACTCAATGAGGAATTAAACCCGCAGTTAGGACAGCTGTTTAATCTTAGCCTCACCTCAGGATACGTACCCAAGGAGTGGCGCACGGCGACTGTGGTCCCACTTCACAAGGGCGGTGCCTCCACCGACCCTGGAAATGACCGTCCCATTAGCTTGACAAGCCTTATCTGCAAAGCCATGGAGAGGATCATAATGGAACTCATAAATAAAGACATAGGGAACTTGCAGACTTTGGATCCAACCCAGTTTGGCTTTGTCAAAGGCAGATCATGCCTTTTAAACTTGGTTGACTTTTTCGAGACAGTCACCAAGGCCATTGATGAGGGAAAGGCAGTCCATACAGCCTACCTTGACCTGGCAAAGGCCTTCGACACAATACCCCACTCAGGTATCATCGAAAAACTCATCAGCTTGAATGTAAACCCATACATCACAAGATGGGTTGCAAACTGGCTAAGTGACAGAACCCACAGGGTCAAAGTTGCTGGAGCCATGTCAGACTCAAAGCCTGTCACAAGTGGTGTCCCACAGGGCTCAGTCCTGGGTCCACTCTTGTTCGGCATCTACTTTTCTGGAGTACAAGCAAAGACAGGAGGGTTATGGCTGACAAAGTTTGCAGATGACTGCAAACTGGGCGCCATAGTCGAAAACACATCTGACACAGATATCCTTCAGAAGGGCCTCACAGAAACGGATAACTGGTGCCAGAGCCATGGCCTAAAGTTAAATGCCAAGAAATGCATAGTCATACCCTTCGGGAAAAACAAGGTTACCCCTAGCTACCATATAGGTGGCAATCCACTGAGTACAGAAGAAGTCATCAGGGATCTGGGGACCCAGGTTGACAGTAGCCTTTCGTTTGACACTCATGTTGCTAAAGTAGTTAGGAAAACCTTCTACATTGCCCACCTGATCATGAAGGGATTCACATCTAGATCAAGGGAGGTCATCATCCCCCTGTACTCATCACTCATTAGACCTATGATTGAGTACAATGCCCCATTCGGAATGTATCTGACCCTACACCTGCAGCAGCTGGAAAGGCCCCAAAAGTTCCTCACCAAAAGGATAAAGGGTCTCAAAAATATGTCTTATGCTGCCCGACTGAAAGAACTCCAGCTCTATTCAGTCTCATACCGCTTGCTCAGAGGTGACCTGTGCTTGACATATAAGGCCATGTCAAACCCTGATTTGATGAATATGCTTCACCTCAAAAATCTAGATCCCTCAGAACCACAAGGGCGGAGACTTAAACCTTGACACGGTTATTAATAGAACGTGCTGGAGGGACAGATTCATCACCCAGAGACTCCCTATGCTGTGGAACAAAATCCCGGTACATGTGAGGCAGAGCACCTCACTGGCCTTGTTCAAGAGGAATCTTGACCAATGGATGGGGGATCGCAGATATACCCCAGGGATTACTTCAGTGTCACTGCTTGACAGAGGCACAGCAAAATAATAGGCATAGTTTTATTCAAACTAAAGGGGTGGCGAAAGCCAAATAACTATGGGCTAGGCTTATAAATGCCCTTGGGCAGATAGCCTAGTATGAACCTATGAGCCTATGAAATCCAGATTCTCTGCCTCCTGCTCCAGCCAAACCAGATAGATACTATAGAGTGCCTGACTCTCACAAATTCCTATACAAAAGCCCTGTTGCTGATCCAGAGACAATCTCCCAGGGTCACAAAGGGGCTAAAGCTTCTATGATTAAAAATCCTGTACCCTCTGAAAGGGACTCCAGAGCACTAGATAGGTGGGGAAGAAGGTTTACACCTTAGCTACTCTAGCTATGAGAGCACTAAATTGTCAATTTCACATGCTTAAATACCAGCAATTCCTAATGTCTCAAATAAAACAAAAGATGGGCACGCACCCTCAACAGTCTGAATTCAAGGAAATGCAGGATCTGTTGCATGCAGCTGAACAGGTGGGCAAACATACTTTACAATGTGGTTTTGATGCGTTGGAAGCTTCCTCTAGAGCAGCTGTTACTGGGTCTGTTATATGTAGACATGCTTGGTTAAAGGAACAATCTCTGCCTGATCATGTTAAAGCAAAGTTACTAGATGCACCCTTACAACAGGATGTCTTATTTGGGGTTAAAGCAGAGGAGGTTTTAAAGAAAATGGAGGATAAGGCAAAATCTATGCAGACGGTCAAAGATTTCTTACAGGTACAGCCCCCACGCTTCAGCAGAAATTGGTCAACAAAAAATTGGTCCTTTCCAGCTTCTGACAGACCACAGAGGGGTAAATACAGGTGCCCAAGGGGCAGAGGACAAGCACAAATCCCTTACAAACCTTGCCAATGGGGCACTGCAACACAGAAGGGAGGAGAAGACAGGCCCCAAACTACTAGAAGGCAAACACAATGACTTAAACCTCAAACTGCCAAGCAAAACACTCTTGGCAGCTCCCTTGTGAGGAAAATTAGCACTTTTTGCAGACAACTGGCGCATTGTCACAAAGGACAAATGGGTCCTAGACATTATCTCACAAGGATACAGATTCCATTTCCACACCTTGCCAAGGACAAAAGGAATGCCAAACCTGCCACAAAATCAATGGGCAGAGGTACAAAAACAAATTGCAGCTCTCATGGACATGAGAGCCATTCAACTGGTACCTACACAGGAGCAAGGCCAAGGATTTTACTCAAGGCTCTTTCTAGTCCCCAGAAAGGGCAAAGCTTGGAGACCCATTCTGGACCTTTCAATTTTAAACGCCTTCTTGCAACTACCCAAATTCAAGATGCTAACACTACAGCAGCTTCTTCCCATGTTGGGCAAGAAAGCTTGGCTAGTAACGTTAGACCTCAAGGAGACATACCTGCATGTCCCTATCAGACAAAATTGCAGAAGATACCTTTGTTTCATTGCAGGTTCAACCCATTACCAATTCTCTGCACTGCCCTTTGGCTTATCTACTGTGCCCAGGGTCTTCACAAAATGCCTGGCACCAGTAATTGCATACTGCAGACAGAGGAATTCAAATATACCCATACCTGGACAACTGCCTCATCCAATCAGAAAGCAAGGACATTCTCTTACAACACCTGGCTTTTGTAAAACATCTTCTAAGTTGCCTAGGGTACACAGTAAACGAAAAGAAATCAAAACTAGTGCCCTCACAAAATATGATATTCCTGGGTGCCAGCTTGAATAAAACGGCCCAGATGGCTTATCTGACGCCAGGCAAACAACTACAATTAACTCAATACTTCAGAGCAATGGCAACAAAGACCCAACTCCCTGCAAGAAAAATTCTGCAGGCCTTGGGCTACATGGCATCTTGCATACTACTAATACCATTTGCAAAACTGTATATGAGGAAATTACAATGGTACCTAAAAAGCGTATGGACTCAACACAGCCTGGAAACAATGATACCTCTCATTCCCTGCCTTCAACAGGAGTTTCTATGATGGTCACAGGCATGTCACCTCAACAAGGGTCAGCCTTTCACCTTACCCCCCTGCCAGGCAAACTATGACAGATGCATCTGACTATGCTTGGGGGGCACACATGGCAGGACAGTGCATTCAAGGCATATGGACTGCAGATCAAAGGAATCTGCACATCAATCAAAAAGAAATGCTAGCTGTACAAAATGCTCTGACAGCCTTCAAGGACCTCTTACATCCAGGACAGCTTATCATAAGGACAGACAACACCACAGTAATGTGGTACATAAACAAGCAAGGGGGTACACACTCCTACCCTCTATGCAGGCAAGCAATGACCTTGTGGAACACAGCACTGGCTTACCAAGTTCAATTACAAGCTCAATACCTGCCAGAAAAAAAGAACACATTGGCAGACGACCTAAGCAGAAACATCATGGATCCCCACGAGTGAAAACTGGATCCACAAGTATTTGCAATGATATCTCAAAAATGGGGGCTCCCAGACATAGACCTGTTTGCCAGCTCCCAAAACTATCAACTAACAAAATTTTGCACAAGGACTTTTCATCATCAAGCTTGGAAAGTGGACGCACTCTCATTCAGTTGGAAAATGCTGTCAGTATATGCCTTTCCTCCATTACCCCTTCTCACAAAGGTGCTGCTGAAAGTCAGGATGGAGAGACCCCGAATGATACTCATTGCCCCAGACTGGCCACGCCAGCACTGGTACCCACTATTAAGGAATATGGCACAGGGCCCACCATGGATTCTACCACAAATTACCCATCTGCTCACACAGCAGGACAATCAGATTCTACACAGCCAGCTCAAAACCTTAAACTTGGCTGCATGGCAAATCACCAAAGCAACCAGCCAGTTCCTCTCTCATAAGCTGTTACGGATGTTATTCTGGAGGCCAGGAGGCCCAGCACCAGGAAAGCCTACTTAGACAAATGGAAAAGGTTTTGCGCCTGGAACCAAGCTAAAGGCCAAAATACCCTTCAGCCTGACATACCTCAGATTCTGCAATATTTAACTGAGATGTTACACGAAGGGCTTTCCTTTTCATCTATTGAAATCCACGCCTCAGCTATTTCAGCTCACTACAACACGGATCCTCCCTTATTTTCACATTCACTACTAAGGCAGTTTCTCAGAGGGGCCAAAAACATTAGGCCTCCCAGGAGAGCACCAACACCTACTTGGGACCTCAACTTTGTTCTGGAAAAACTTACGCTACCTCCTTTTGAGCCAGCTTTCTCAGCTGATTTAAAGTTTATATCATGGAAGACTGCCCTGCTGCTTGCAATTACTTCAGCAAGAAGAGTTTCAGAGCTTCAGGCACTAATGGCAGTAGAGCCCTTCCTCATTTTTCATCAAGACAGAGTTTCTCTACGAACTAACCCCTCCTTTATGCCTAAGGGTGGTATCCAGTGTGGCTCTAAATCAAACCATCCATTTACCCACCTTCTTTCCAAATCCAGAGAACAAAGGAGAAAGACTCCTACATTCCTTGGACATTCACAGGCAGCTACGATACTACTTGGATAAAACTAAGGTTTTCAGAAAATCTGTCCAGCTTTTTGTATCCTATGCTACAGCATCACAAGGAAAGGCCATCTCAAAACAGACCATTTCCAAATGGATAGGACATTGCATATGTTTTTGCTACACCCACCATGGAAAACCAGTTCCTACTAGCATAAGGCCCCACTCTACCAGGGCAGCAGCTACATCTACAGCCTTCCTCAGGGCAGTGCCAACCAAGGATATTCTGGAAGCTGCAACTTGAGTTCAGTACACACCTTCACCAAACATTACCACTTACCACTTTACTCTAAGACTAGAGCTGGCTTTGCCACTGCAGTTTTGCAGGGCCTTCTAGCCTCCTCTAATCCTGTTTGACTCCACCTCCCATCCTTAGCTTTGGGATTCTACCCAAGTGTGATGACTGCAGCAGGGTAACACGATGAACATAGTACAGTTTTGTACCTACCATAAATCTAGATGTTCGAGTGTATACCCTGCTGCAGTCCAGGTTACCCTCCCTCCATCCCCTCTGACCTAACTAAGACCTTTCAAAACCTTTAAATCTGTTACAACCTTTGTGGTGTATTTGCTTATAGCTGGAGGGATTTTGTGTTTATGCTGCACTTTTTATTATTGGTACTATCTACTGACCACCATTTGGGAGGGGGCACCAGACATCTGGGGCAAGAAAAACTGAAGAAAATGGCGTCTGATGCCTCTCATATACCCCTGGCGCTCTGACGTCAGGGAAGAACCGACAGCAACTGACGCCGGACCAAGACATTGGAATTCGGGCCGACTGCGGGACCGCCTGACGGCAGGATAACCCAAGTGTGATGACTGCTACATTTATGGTAGGTACAAAACTGTACTTTTCTGACCTCTTGATCTTTTATTTTGGGGTTTGTAGTGCTGTATTTTGAGACCTTCTTTTCTCCTCCCCCCATTTTGTTTCTGTTTAGGTTTCTTTTATGTATTTCTTTTGACAGATGTATTATTTCACAAGTATATACTTAATATTTATAGTTTCTGCTGCAGACTTTCAGGAGCAGTCAGAACTATATGTTGAGAGACTTTACTAAGTGTTTCATTGACTGTCTAGGCAACAGTCTGTAGCAGCTGTGAAAAATCATACATGTGTTCTTGTCAGTCTCTACATACAATCATTGTATTAGAGTTTATGCTGTTGAATTTATCTTATTGCATGTCTGTATGCAACTTGCACTGGACTCCTCATTTTTCTTCTGATTTGCGCTAAACTTAATTCATGCTTTTGCCCTCTCACTGGCATAGGTCTGCCTTCAGTGCTAACTGTAGTCATATATTATTCTATGCCTCAGTCGCTATTTCTGTTAGCTGTAGCTTTCATTTTGTCTGGGTTTATAACTACAAAACAAACTGAAGTTTTTTCCCCATGTCGTTTCCCTTGTAGGAGTATTCCATTATCTTGGTATGTTTGTGGATGTGATGTGTGCATGTATTTGATTTACACTTGGCTTCTTGTACTTTGTTTTAAATTGAACAGAATTTGTATGCTGCTTCTCTTCTCACCAGCCTGGTTTTGGCGTCTGTGTGAGAGGACATTATAACTTTCTACTATCAAGTCTTACCAAGGGTATTTTAGATACACACTGAAATTTCCTAACTGGCTTTCATTCGCTATGTGCCTTGCTTTGGGAAAGGTACAGGCATTAGTATTTTTGACTGTGCACGTGTGGCTATTTACATTTTTCTCATAGAGATATTCTTACTCTTGTTCTAAGGTGAACAGAACTGTCTCCTTCAGACCCTCTTAGCAGCCCATTTCTTTTTTGGTGTCATTCGTGATTTTACTTCTGTGAGGATTAACACATTGTGTCAACTTTCTGTCTTGCTTGAACAACAGTTTTATAAAGTCAGGTGCAGGACTCCTGGGTATGATTTGTTATTTTACAGCTGAATACAGATAATTTAATATCAATCCCATTGCAGGCTTTTACATCAGTTTTTGAGTCTGATGTCTCTGTGCTCAGACTGTTAGCAGTGTAGCTTGACTTAACTTTGGGAACTGTTAAGAGCTGAATAGCATTGAGTAGGGCTGTTTCTCTGGGAACCACATTGGTGTCGGGCTTTGCAAATCAAACTTCACTTTGGAGTCCACTCTCTTCATACTGTACCTGTTTTGGTGTTCTGCCTTTCAGAGTAAGAGGCTCTGCAGTGCTAAGTCTGCTTTCAGAGTTGAGAACATCAACACTGATGCAGGCTTTTTCACTGAAACCAGTATTCCTCAGCCTTGTATGAAAAGGGGGTCTGCGTTTTCATTCATATTTTGCAGAGAAGGCTACCTTACATAAAGCGTCACACCCCCTCCCCCAACTGACAGATGTTCCCACTTGGAAAGTAAGTCAGATAATAGGCATATTCTGTTTGTCTACGTCATCCTCCCTCCTGTGCTGATTGGAGGTGGGATCTTTGTTGTTATCTAAATCCTTGTTTTGATATGACTATTATTTCTCTTCCAACATTTTGTTTATTCAAAAACATTTGACCCCTTACCATCCTGCATTTTGTGGGGGGGTTCATCTGCAGCTTTCAGCTTTGAAATCATGTTATGAGAAGGTGGTGACATGCATACTCTGATATGCATGTTTTCTTATCCCATATCTCCTGACTGCCCTTTCTTACACTACGTCTTTGAGAGACTCTTCTGACTTCTGTAGTGTCCCCATGACTATAGTCTCTTACTCTCAGTGGTGTGATCTTCCATGACTTTGTTTAGCTAGACTTCACTGAGTGGGCTGGTTGCAGTTTTATTGAGAACTTCTTCAGGGCCTTTGTGCAGTTTTTCTCTGGCATCCAGCTGCTCTAGGTTGTCTCTGTGGTATCTTCCAAGAGAAGACAAAGTGTAATGAACCCATTAACATCTGGGTTAATACTACTACTGAGAAAGCAGCTTGGGGTTAATGCTACTGTGCTTCTGGTGAGAGAAAGAGCAAAGCATCACTGAGTCCTAGCTTTGTGCAGCTCTTTTGAGACCAGCACTGTCTCCACTACCAGACAGCTGGCACTGCCAGTAATCAACTCCAAACTTTAGAGATGCTACTCCCCCTTCAGCCCACATTCCTAAGCACCTGGACCCATGGGTTTGCACTTTCCAACTGCATCATTAGCCAGCTTGGATGAAATAGGTATTCTGAGAAAATATAGAAGTTGTCTTATGTTTACTGACAACCACTTAAACTGACACATTGTGTGAGAGAGAACAGCTAACCAGTGTTATTGGAGGCAGTTTTCTTATAAAGCCACTGCAAAGTGCAAACAGGTTGTCAGTAACACACAACATCACACTATACCTATCACACACAATACAGACCAAAAGCATAAACCTACTTATGCTGAAGCTGTTAAATGTAACCTTCCTAAACCATAAAGGCCTTCTAAATGTAACTTAAGAAATGTTTATCTTTAGTAATCTCACAAACACCCAGCTCACGAAGCACCCACCTGTGACTTTCAGTCTCTTAATTGAAAAGCCTCACAAGGCAAAACTCAACACATTCCAACCTCGTAGTCATAGGTGACTGCATATTAAGACACACTGATGCACCACTCACTAGGCTGAATAAGGAGAAGGTCATGATTAGTTCCCTGTTGGGTGCTAGGATTTGCCACATCATGCATGCCCTCAAGTCTTTGCACCACAAGAGCACAAAGACACAGGCATAGTGTATGTGAGAGTAAACAATGTGAAAGGTACCTCCCTGGACTATATATATATATATATATATATATATATATATATATATATATATATATGCAAAAAGATATGACTGAGCTCTTAGAATATGTGACTGAGGCAGGTATGAACCTAGCCTTGAGCAGCATTTTACCATCACCAAGAATGATGTCACAATACAAACCAAAGATTGCATTTTGCCATCACGAGAAATGATGTCGCTGTACGAACAAAATATTATTGACTTCAATCTACTTCGTTTCTGGTGTTATTGAAGTGGGTTCCAATGTATATCAGCTTGGGAAGAGATGGTAGACTGTTCTAACTGCTTTGCCAGGGATGGCCTGCACCTATCTCCAAAAGGCTTTCATATATTAGTGAAAACCTTGTCCACCCTCATATTGCCTTTTTAGGCAGTGTCAGTCTTCAAATCTTCCAACTTAGCCAAACATAATCTGGATAAAATAAAGGTATTGGTGCTCAGTGCTAGGAGGTTGAACAAGAAACTTCACTCCTTACAGACACTGCTTATCCTGGAGTGTATCAGTATCTACATCATCACAGAGATGTCACTCAAGACCATTGGGAACACCCCCATTAGTGCAGGGTTTCAACACCTAAAACACTCTTAGGTCCACCAGACTAGACAGAGGCACTAAAAGTGGCAGTGCCTCTATATTCATAAAACAAAATTTCACCTCCTTCCTCATTAAACAGGATAACAACCAGAAACAACTCTTCCTCATCCAATTTACATTTAACACAAGACCTTATCACATCATAGCTAGCTACGGGACCTCCACCTCCTTTATGCTCCCCTTGGCCCTTAACCTCCTACCTACCCAGTATGGCATCCCTGTGCATTAGACCAAACACAATTCTCCTTGGGAACAACTACCCCTCCACCAACTGGGAAACTTGTACAGTCTCTTAACACATGTGCTTAGAGATTTCTGGACTTCATAAAAACAAACTCACTCGACTAGTTAGTCAGCACCCCAACATTGGGGTGGGGCAGCATAATCCTGGACTTGGTCCTCACAGATATAGGGCTGCCCTGTTCCCCATCAGTTGTACTTTCCTCCCTAGTCAAATTGGACTATAGATCTGTCACATTCTCCATAACACTGAAGCGGGAAGCAACATGAGATACCTCATTATTCAGAGATTATGTGAAGGCTATCTCCAAAAATGATGTTGCAGTATGAAAAAAGAGTTCCTGGTTTCATCAAAACTCGGGAAGCACCCACCTATGATTGTCAGTCTCTCAACTCAGAAGCCTCATAAGGCAAAACCTCAGCACAATCCCACCTTCTAGTCATAGGTAACTCCATAGTGAGACACACTGATGCACCACTCACCAGACTGAGTTTAGTTGCCTCTCGGGTGCATCACAAGAACAGTCGTAGTACATGTGGTGGTAAACATCTTGAGAGACGCCTCCTGTGCAAAGAGACATTATGGAGCTCTCTGAATATGTGACGTATGATTTGGAGGCTGGACTGTGTGGAGGTTTGCCTTATGAGTTCAGAGACTGAAATTAGTAAATGGGAGCTTCCGGAGTCTTGGTGAAGTCGGTAATCTTTTGTTCATATTGCAACATCATTCTTGGTGATGGCCTTCACATAATCTCTGAATAATGAGGTATCCAAAGATAAAACTGAGTGATGATCTGACTAAATTCAGCATCCCCTTCTAACCTGATGACCCCCCCCCCCACGTATGTGTAATCCTTTACTTCCAAATTCTGTGCACATGTAAACAGCTGCATAGATGCATCTGTTCATCCCCCCACCCAAAGGAAATACAGTGCCAGATAAAATAAATCCATTGGTGGAATCCAAATATAAACAGGCTCTCCAGTAAAAAGAAAATACTCATTCTATTCAGCATAAATGTAACTCTCAAAATGTCAAACACACACTTGCTAAACTTAACAAAGAACTCCCGTCCATGGTTATATCAGCCAAAGCCAAATGCCTTATTTAACTATGTTAGAAAGCTCAAAAACCTTGCCCATTACTGCACAGAGCTAATAGTAAATGATATAAAGTATTCTGACATGAAGATATTCCAGTCTCCTAGTGGATAAATGTAACTTTAACCCTCCCAAAAGACCTGTCACTGTTCATGTATCCAAGGGTTTTGTCCTTGCTCCACTTATATTTGATATTTACTTCTCGGAGGTCAAAGCTTACATTAATGGTTTATAGATGGCCATATTTGCAGATGACTGTAAATTTGGTGCCGTCATAAATTCTGCAGAGGACACCAAGATCATCCAAGAGTGCCTTTCCCAAACAAATAGCTGGTGTTATAAACATGGACTAAAACTAAATCCCAAAAAATGTATAATAGTCTCCTTCAACAAGAATGATGTACAAGGTACCTACCAGATCGACAACACACCCCCTGAAAATGGAGCCAGTGGTTAGGGACCTGAGAACCTATCTGGACAGTAAACTGTCTTTGGATCGTGATGTATCCACTATTTATAAGAAAGTCTTTTTCCATTATACAGCTGATTATTAAGGGTATGGCATTTAGATTGAGATACAATCATTCCACTGTATATTTTGCACTTTTTAGATTGATCATTGAGTATAATGCCACCTTGGATTTGTACCTGTCCAAACACTTAACACAACTTAAATGACCATAGTGCCTTCTCACCAGGAAAATCAAGGGCCTAAGTCAGAAAATGTACAGTGACCATCTTAACGTCTTGCCCCTATTCTCAGTACTATACAGGCTATTAGTTGCGATATCTGCCTCAGCAGACCCTGTCCTCTCAGATTTGCTGCATATCTGCAAGTCTAATGGTGGCATAAACACTCGCTGAAGAGGTCTTGATCTATTCTACAGCATAAATAGAACAATTTGAAGGCAGCAGAACATATTAAGGGATAGATGTGTATCTCAGAGAATACCATTTCTTTGGAATTGTCTTCCTGTCCACATAATGTAAAGTACTTCTTTTAGGTTCATAGGTAAATGCTAAGCTATTAGTCTGCAGACTATTACAAGCCAATAACCAGGTGTTAGATTCATATTCTTTACCTTGTATCTGTTAAGTGAAGACCTTAACCATTATACTAAGCCCTCTTACTCTGTTCTTACACAGTCTGGCAAATAGATGGGGAAACCTCAAATTGACCCCCAGTTTAGCACCCTTGCCTCTTATAGATGGGGATAACATAAATGTTCTGCCTGCTGTTGGTTATTCATCCTTAATTTGCAGGGTCTAAATTTTTCTTGGGAATGCAGGTCCAAGCTACTAAAGATCTTCACATATCAGTAGCCTAGTAAGTACGTATGAACCATTGTTACCCCCAGACCTATACATTTACCCTGTAAGGCCTTTGAGTGATCTTTGGAGTCCAACAGGATGTTCTCCACCATCATTATCAGTATCCATGAATGGTGGTGATCCTCTCTGTTGTCCATTATCTGGCTGCTTGCTTATACTTCAACAGTATACCTAGACTAGGACACTTTTCTGCTAAAGCTCCACCTTAGGCCATTTGGATTCTAGTGTATTTTCTCATCTTGTTGCTACATCAGTCCTTTCAGGGGCAACTTCATGTTCAGTTATCATGGGCCCTGTGTTAAGGTGGTCTGTACTAATTCTGTGCACACCTCGCCTAGTTATGTATCCCTACCATCTGTTTTTACCCTCATAGTCATATTCTTTTGGTGTCTAAAGAATGTGGGACTAATCTTTACAGGAAATAGCCTGCTAAGCCTTGGCCCTGCTTGTCCATAGTATGCACTTGTAATTTGGCCTATGTTCCTGTTTCCAGTGGCACCAGATTATAGTGGTATTTAGTCTGAAACCTTCCTTTTCTTCTTGGAGTACCTTCTGGTCTCCTCAGTCACTTTGATTAACTATCACTTAGTTGGTCTCTGGTGCCAGGCAATGCTGTGCCATTAGCAGTTTATTGTTTTTGAGGTAGCCTTGTACTTCTTTCAGCTTGTGTTAGCATAGAGTCTTTCAATGTTTACGGCTTTCACTGCTTGCACTCCATGCAGAATTCTCTTCAGTTTTTGGAGAGTACTTTAGATCATAAATGGCAAGTCCCTCCCCATATACCTTATTATTTAGAGGTCCTTTGAAAAGACAGGTTCCAGTAATAGAAGCCTTCCCTCTGCCTAGACATGGTCGGTCTTAGATATTTTTTTGTTATGCTATTGCTACCTTGACATTGTGAAGTTAATATACCTCGTGTCACTTTTATTACATTTGGGAGCATAACATATCATTACCCATGGAATTTCACTTGGTTAGTAGTTTTTTGGCTGTGCTTCATCTTTTTCCACGCTTTTCCTTGATGTCTGTGGCATAGCTTCTGTACTATTAACTATCGGACTTCAGGAGCCTTTGGAATTAACAGCTGTTTGCTGCCTCCTAGTCCATGTCTGTACAGCCTCCCACATATGCTTTTCAGCTTTTTTTTATAGTAAAGACATGTACTACTATTGACTCCTGCTTTCTGCTTTAGTCTTTTAGGAACCCCTTTACTTCATGTCTGCTACCTGTCTGCAAGATAGGGACTGCTGTCTAAGTAGCTGTTGAGTCCTCAGATAGTTATTTAGTGCATTTACATTTAAAAGGCAAAGGTATTTTTGACTGATCTTCACTTTCTTTAGTTCCTCCTTTGGTTAATTGATCTGTCCTTTTAGGCACAGGGTTTTGATCAACAAGACCTTATTAGAAATCTTTTAGTTTTAGCTGTATTTTCTTTCCTTTAATCCGACGTTAGAGATTTAACCAGATAGTTTTCATCCTCTATCTGTGTTTCTTGTGGGCTGCCAGATTTTGGATTTCTTGATATCTTTTAGTCATTCGTTGCTTGCTCACAGTTTCCCCCCTTCCCTGAAGATGATCTCTTGCTGATCTTGTACCTTATTTAGCCTGGAGACTCTGGGCTGACTCTGTGGTGACATTTTATCCAATGGCTTTTACTGTTTGTGGTTCCCAAATTCCTGTTTATTTCTGAGGAACTCTGTCACTGGTTTACTTTGCAGTGAACCACAAGCTATTTTTACTTTATAGGCTGCTGGACTGTGACAGAATTCCCTCTAGCTGTCTCTGTACTAGCTTACTAGGTCCCTCTTCATTCTTAAGGTCTTCTGTTGCATTGTCATCTTGGAGCTCAACTTGTGACTGTCTTCAGGCTGTTTTCATATAATTGAGGTAATAGTTTGTACTTTACACAATGGACACTATGTAAACAACTGCTAGTCACAATACTATTACTGACTGCTAGTGTAATATCCTCTTCTGTCATGCTTTTGATAGAGTATTTTGTTATTTTGTTAGGGGCTAATTCCATCTGCTTTTTACAGTTACTTACTAGGTCTCTTTTTGTTCTTAGGGTCTTACATTGCTTATTTTATGTTATTTTGTTAGGGCCTAATTCCATCTGCTTTTTACAGTTACTTACTAGGTCTCGTTTTGTTCTTAGGGTCTTACATTGCTGATTGGGGTCTGTACTTCAACTTACATGAGACTAAGCCGCGATGGTACAGCGGTAGCATTGTTGCCTCTCAGCAAGAGGTTCTGCTGTTCGATTCTTGGCTGGAGTGCCTTCTTTGTGGAGTCTGCATGTCCTCCCCGTGGTCGAGTGGCCACTGAAAGACATGCGTGAATGGGCGTGCCTTCGCTGAAGGTTGGGTGTCGAGCTGGCAACTTGACACCATAAAAATCTACTGCCAATCATTAGCGGACCGGAGTTCCGCTGTGGCGACCCCTAACTGGGAAAAGCCAAAAAGACTTGATTGACTTCAACTTGCATGAGAAGCAGTCTCATTGGGGTTTCACAGCTTACTGCTTTTAGGCTGTCAGTCTCTCATTGGTCCATAGAATGAAGGTTATTTCCTTATAGCTCCCACTCTGCTTGTATCGACAGTAGATAAACCTCTACTAGCCATATTACTGTAATTAACTGTTGGTATCATATCTTTTTCTGAGGTGTCAGGTTTTACAGTTTTCTCCAGTTGTGCATGTGAACAAGTACTACTATAAATTTGCCGTCTACTTGCGAGATGGTTCTAGGTCAAATGTTTCCAGGAGATGTATATTTAGTGACCATCTTTGCCAGGAAGCACCCAGCATGGGACTCTGTCCTGCAGTAACGGGAAGATGGATTGGTCTTGTCACATACAGAAATGATTTAATTATCCTTACTATAGATTGGTAGGACCAGATCCTTCTTCCTCATTGTCCCACTCCCTCTCTTTCTCCCTGTTTTATTTGGTTTGGGCTCAGGTGTATTAGATGCCAAGCTCCCCAAGTCATTTTGGCCATGAGTTCTTCAGGTTGAGAAGGATGGACTTGATCCTAGATATCTATTGTTATGATAAATACATAACTTTCATTTATGTTATGAAGATTTCTGACTAGGTTTGTACAGTTGTGGGCATTGTTTTGAGCTTTTATGCATTTATTTTGTTGTAGAAGTTTCCATTCCTAGCCTGTGTAAGCAGGAGTATACAGTGACATAATAGGACTGACTTTGATGAAGCTTAGTGGGTATGGGCTTACAATTGTGTCATTCTCATTGTCCCCTAACAAGTACCACTATGTACAATGCTGTAGACAATGCAAATAGTGTACTCCCAGCTGAAATCTGCATATGTAATGGTGTAGGAACACTTGGCATGAAGAACATCATTCATCCTGCCAGTTTAGACTCTACAGGAAAGTGTGACTCTATGTAATGGGATAGGAACAGTGGTTTTGAGGTGATTGTAGTTTGTGTTCTGTTGGGAATCATTGTTGATGGAGTATTGACTCTTTGGGTGCTCCCAGATTCAACTGTCTTAGTGTCTGTCCGCTGTAGGTAATGGGTGTAGGGGTGCTGGGGAAATGGGTGTGAAGGATACTTTTGCATCTTAGTCCCAGCCTTTCTCAGTCTGTCATTGTTAGTGATGATGTGGTAGTATTAATTTTATGGTGAATGTCATTAAATGTTGCACGATTCATGACATGGCTTGTCACTGTTACAGGCTTTACTTTATCTTGTTGTAGTTTCTAATTTTTCCCTTCTGTCTTCTCTTTTCAGGAGGATGTTGGTCAGTGGACTGTCCAGCAGGGGCGGGAAGTCTGCCCTCTTCAACGAAGCAGTGGTGATCGACTTTTTGGTAATCTTGAAAGAGGGAATAAATATGTAATCCAGATTGAGGGATACCTCAATAACTCAGGCAATGGGCAGACCAGTGAGTTGATCCTCACCTGGAACCGGACCAGTGTGCCAGGAGGAAGTGTATGTAAATGCAAACAATGTATTCTCAGTACAGACTTGTGGTGTTTTAAGTATTCTGTGTGTTGAAAATGTAAGTTTTCAAGTGTTTAGTAGTATCTCCAGAAGAATCTCTCTCTCTCTCTCTCTCTCATATGAGCATACAAATGTGTCAGTAGAATTTCTCCCTTTAGGAGGGGCTTCTTCAGTGTTCATAATATTTTGACAACTCATTTGTTGCTGTTGTGATACGACTAGTTTTCCAATAGTCCATGGTCTATGCATTAAGCTGTCATCTCTCCAGCAATAATGTTCCAGTACTGTTGTCACAGTTTCATAGGAATGCAGCTTTGGCATGTACTGTCTTAATTTCTTTTTGCTGTTTCAGAGGATTTAATACTGTTGCAAAAAAATAAGTGTGAACGCTTTGAGGGCAGTTTTGTTACAGAAAAAAATGCATTATTTAGAGAAAAAAATAAAGCAAGTCTTAACTGGAAAAATGTAAAACAAGGACTCAAAAATGAAAAGGAAGGTCAAATGTATTGTAGTAGATGAGTAACATGAGCAAAAACCTTGAAAGGAAGAGAAAGAACACTTGCATTGCAGTGAAAATACAACCTTCTTAAAAATGGAAAAGGAGCCTTTACCAAGTTTAATACTAAAAGATAAAAAAAATCAACGTCCCCTTCCCTGATGCAAGAGCCTTTACTGCAAAAGTTTGGGTCTTTCGGCTTTTCCTGGTTAGGGGTCGCCGCAGCGGAACTCCGGTCCGCTAATGATTGGTAGTTGATTTTTACGTGCCGAGTTACCTTGACGCACAACCTTCAACGAAGATACGCCCATTCACACATATCTCCACGCAGAAGATGCTCTAGCTGAGAATCAAACCAGACAGCGTCTTACTGTGAGGCGACAACGCTACCGCAGCACCACCACCGCGGGTCTTTACTGCAGAAGTAATCCTTACATTTAAGGTCTTTTCAGTTGGAGAACCCAAAAAAGCATCTGTCAAGAAAATGGAATCCCGGGAATAAAAAGCTTGTTTAAATGCTGTTAAAATGGCTGCTGTGTCCCTTGTACCTTCTTCAGTGAGACTTTCACTTCTGGGTGAACCCATGCTTGTAGTGGCACCTATTCAGCCACAAGCAGTGAATTAACCACCACTTTGCAGAAGAGTACTTAAAGCTGTGCAGAAGGTAGCTCAGATATTTTTGTCCTGTCCCTCATAAAATCTGTGATTTTCTGGCAAATCTTTGGCAATTAATTGCTACATAATAACAAGCATTTAAGTTTCAGATTTCTAATGCTTCAGAAAAAGCATGATGACAAAAAAATCTGTTATTCTAACAACTTTGAGTTTATAAGACTAATAATTAAAATATGTCCCTGATTTTGGCCTATGCCCCCCCCCCCCCCATTATTTTTAGCTTTGTCCAGATTTCCTGTGCTAAGAGGTTAACAAGTATGGCTTCCACCAGTGCTAATACACACTGGACCTTGGTCTAGCTATGGTTTGTAGACGAACAATGCCTCCAAGGCCTTTTGCAAGTTACCCAAATTATCTTCTGTTGTTCCATCAGTTTTCTTAAAACAGAATATGTTTTCTTTTACATGAAATACATTGTTTCATTTATGAATGATCAGTGACTGTAGTGCCCTAGAAATCTGTTTTAAGAGTTCTATTTAGAAGATGTAATTATGGAAGGTAGAGGTTTCTTCTGGGAGGAAAGATATTGTGAGTTGCCAAGGACTTGGCACTCCAAGCTTCTGCAATTCTGTCTTTTCTGGAGTCTTCAGGGTTTAAGTAATGTTGCCATTAAAAACTGTAACTCAGTCACCTGCCTAAAGAAGAACCAGTTGGTTTACAGTTCCATTGAGCAGCTGGGACACACGTAATTTAAATGCATATCCAGTTACCAAAACCCTAAGTCTCACTCATTACCAAAATAAAATTACAATACAAGTTGGTGGGAAAATTTTTGGGAAAGGTGTGTACCTCATTAGATCTTGGAAGCATAAACTTTAAACTGTTTCACTAATATGGCACAGTATGAGTGCATACTAGGAGAGTTGTAGGACACCCTGTTCACTTCACCAGGCTCTTATGTCAGGAGAAAAAAAATAATTTATTTTGCTGATAAGGTAGTTTCCATGTAATTTAATGTACCTATAAAGCTCTAGATTTCTCATTGAGGCAACAGTGATCATTAGAACTAAGATCTCAAACACTTCTCAAAAAGTTAAGGTTGAGATTTTTGGATGACCCCTTGATAGCTGAAATGTTAGTTGGTTAACACTTTGAGGATGTCTTTTACGCTTGGAGAGGAAAATGAAGCAGATTACTGCAGTGGGCAATGATTTCATGTAAAATATCCTTGTTGGGTTTGTATTTTCTGCAGATTAACACTGGTCATCTTCTTCTGTAAGTTCCCATGCCTAGAGGCAGTCATGCCCCTCTGATCACACATGCTATGTTGTCATAAGATTACTAATATAAGCACATTCATCTTCCATATTTATTAGTTTTTGTGTCCTGTTTGCATCGTTTGATTTTGAGCATGTATTGCTTGTCCTTTGGCATTTTGTCATGTCAGAAATGTTTATGATTTCAGAAGAATGGTGAATGTGTGTTTATTGTTGAACTCTGTAGAAGTATACCTCTCAACAGCGAATGGGTGGGCTTATGATGAGAACCTAGCCCGGGTGGTAGGTCCTGTATCGTCCTCTGATTTCTGGTCCCTCAGGGGTAGATATTAATGGTTACATTCCACTCATCCCTGTTTGCAGAACATTTTAGACATTCGAAAGGCACATCATTAAATCTTACCCTGGGATCTGTGGGTCTGCTTCTTATTGCAACAGCTCTTTCATGTGATTAACTGGTCTCTTGGTTTGTCTAGCCTGATAAGTATGGTATTAGGCCTTCATTAGTTGAGCTTTGTCCAGACCCACTTGAGAGGTCAGTGGATGAACTGTGTGCAAGTTCCATGAACAGAAGAGCCTAGGCTTCTTTTTAACTCTTAGTCGGAGCTAGAGTTATGGGTATGGGATTTCTCCCATATGGATGTTGGTTCAGTACCAGTGTCAGGCCTGCTGTAGGCCTCTCCTCATCGTTTATGGGCCCCCATTAGAACAGCACCTTGCATGGTTTGGTTATACACTCATGCTTATTCATACCATGGTGCATGCCTTGTTACTAGAGCATTTGGAGTGAATGGGATTCTCTCCTTACCCATTTGGTTGTCCTGGGGGAATTAGGTGGGGAAGACTTCATTTTTGAGATTGATGAAACTTTGGAGATGTCCTTCATGGATGCATCTGCAGTCATAACAACTGGGTTGTCCTGTCGTCAGGCAGCCCTTCAGTCGGCCAGATTCCAAAGTCCGGGTCCGGCTTCGGCTGATGTCGCACTTCACCCGACGTCATCTCTGTTGGTCTTCGGGTATAAAGGCATCAGCCGACGCCATTTTCCTCAGTCTTTCTTGCCGCGTGGCGCCCGAAGCAGAAGCTGTTCGCAAGTACCGGTCAGTCGGATCCAGAGATTACTTCTACCGAATACTACTTCGAAGACTTATAAAGCTAAGTACCCCGTTGGGGACTCTTTCTTGCCTCAGCCGATGTCAGAAAAAGTTAATAATTGTTTAACCTGTGGGAAACAAATACCTCATAAAGATTTCCACTCTTATTGTCTGCCTTGTTTAGGCCCAGCCCACGACGTAGCAGCCTGTTCGGCCTGTGCTTCTTTCAACCGACAAACGCTTAGGCGTCGGTCGGAGTTTGCTGAACAGTTTTTCGGTTCTGATTTTGCGTACATTATGCCGTCGGATCCTCCGACTACCCAATCTGCCAAAAAACGCAAAGATAAAGACCGACACTCGCGGTCCGTGGTTTCGGCTGAAACCATGGTTAAGCAAACCGCGAGTGTCTCGGTTTCAGCCGAAACCGAGAAAACTGATCAAAGTACAGCTGAATCTATCTCTCCAACTGAGGCCCCTGCTACCATTCTTGAATCGGCCTCAGAAATTATACCCACTACGGTGGTTGCCACTGACTTATCAGACACCATTCCCTTGGATGTCTCTACCCCAGCACGTGGTGCTGCTAGGCCTCCAGCAGCCATGTCCATTAAGGCCTTCGCCAGGGCTAAAGCAGCCAAGACTACTAAAACAGTGCCTGTTAAACCCCCTTCAACCAGGCCCTCCTCTAGTTCTCAAATGCTTACTCTGGCAGAAGATTTAATTTCATTAATTAGAGGATCTCAATCTCACCCAGACAGGGCCTCTCAGCCCCAGAGAAGAGACCTAGGGCAGAGCCCCTGAGCCAGTGTCATCTGATGATTCAGCCGATGAATCAGACATAACTGACCAGCCAGAGGCTCCTTTCTCTAATTTTGAAGACTCTGATGCTGAAGAATCCATTCCAGCTGCTTCCCCACCAGAAGAATTTTCCTTTGGGGAAACCTTACATGCCATGAGAGCAGTTCCAATGGCAGCAACAGGATTTTTCAGACTCCAGAAAAGACTTAGGACTTTCTGCACCTTCCACAACACAGGCCCTTAGCTATACCTCCTGTTCTCTCTGTGGTGGATGATGCTTTCAATGATGTCTGCTCCGCTCCAGATTCTTTACCTCCAGCCCCTGCCAAACCAGACAGATTTTACAGGGTGCCAGACACTCATCACCACCTTTACAAGGCCCCTCTTGCAGACCCGAAACTATATCCCAGGGTCCCAAGGCAGTAGCAGCGACCATAGCTAAAACCCTATTCCTTCTGAAAGGGAAGCAAGGTCATTAGACAGATGGGGCAAAAAGGTCTACACTTCAGCTACTCTCTCAGCTAGAGCTTTAAACTGTCAGTTTCACATGATACAATACCAAGAGTTTATGCTTGATCAGTTAACTAAAAGCTAACCACTGATGAATCTCTTGATAAGAAATATGTATTAGAAATGGTAAATAACATACAACAGGTTAGTAACCATTCCTTAAAATGTGGCTATGATGCACTGGAGGCTTCATTTAGATCAGCCATGACTGGCACAGTGATAAGAAGGCATGCATGGCTAAAGGAGCAAGCTTTACCAGATCATGTTAAAGCAAAGTTACTAGATGCTCCTATGGATAAGACAAGTTTGTTTGGTACACCTGCCCAGCAGGTTATGAAGAAAATGGAAGAAAAGGCAAAATCCGTTCAAACGGTTAAAGATTTCTTGCAGGTTCAACCCCCAAGGTTTAGCAGGAACTGGCCTGCCAAAAATTGGTCCTTTCCTGACTCCACAAGATCTCAAAGGGGCAGAAACAGACGTTCCAGAGGCAGAAACCAATCCAGAGGAGGTGCCTACAGAGGACGACAGTGGCAAGGTAACAACAGAGGCACAGACACAACCACTGCCACTACATCAACACAACCACAGTGACTTAATCCTAAATCCGCCTACCAGGGAACAAATAGCATCTCCTCTAGGCGGAAAGTTAACCTTATTTTCAAAAAACTGGCACTATATAACAAAAGACAAGTGGATTTTACAAACCATAGATCAAGGATACCGGTTCCACTTCCACACTTTACCAATCAAAAGAGGAATGCCAAATCTACCTCCAAATCAAAAAACAGAGGCTCTACAACAGATAATGCAGTTAGCGAACATGAGAGCTGTGGAAAAAGTGCCAACTGCAGAGCAAGGAAAGGGGTTCTACTCAAGACTATTCCTAGTTCCAAGAAAGGAAAAAAGTTGGAGACCAATTCTCGACCTGTCCGCCTTAAATACATACATCATTGTCCCAAAATTCAAAATGCTGACCCTACAGCAACTTCTTCCCATGCTGGGCAAGGAGTGTTGGCTGGTAACTCTAGATCTCAAGGAGGCATACCTGCACGTCCCCATTCGACCAATCTGCAGAAGATACCTCAGATTTCTTGCAGGATCAGAGCACTATCAATTCTCAGCATTGCCCTTTGGCTTATCTACTGCGCCCAGAGTATTCACAAAATGCCTGGCATCAGTAATTGCCCATTGCAGACTACAGGGAATACAAATTTACCCATACCTGGACGACTGCCTGCTACAAGGGGACAACAAAAGCAAGCTGACAACAGATTTACAAAGGGTGATTTACTTGCTACAAGCACTGGGATACACAGTCAATCTACAAAAGTCAAGGCTGATACCATCCCAAACAAGGACATTCTTGGGCGCGAAATTGGACACAGTAAAACAAATGGCATTCCTAACTGCAGAAAAACAAAAGAACTCCCTCTTTACTTCTTGGCACTAACAAAGCTGAACAAGTTAACAGCAAGAAAAGTACTGCAGGCCTTGGGCTTCATGGCATCATGCATAATCCTGGTCCCACTTGCCAGACTACATATGAGAAAACTACAGTGGTACCTAAAGAATTTATGGTCCCAACACAGTCACAGCCTAGAAACAGAAATCCCACTAATTCCATGCTTAAAACAGGAGTTCCTATGGTGGGCTCAGGCATGCCAGACAAACCCAGGCCTACCCTTTCGCAGATGTCAAGCAAGCCAGACCATCACAACAGACGCTTCAGACCTAGGATGGGGGGCCCACATGCTGGACAAATGCGTGCAAGGATTGTGGACACAGGATCAACTTCACCTGCACATCAACCTAAAAGAAATGCTGGCAGTAAAACTGGCAATCCAAAGGTTCAGACCATTTCTCAAAGAGGGCCAGTTGATGATAAGGACAGACAACACCACAGTCATGTGGTACATCAACAAGCAGGGAGGCACTCATTCATACCCCCTATGCAGAATGACTTTGGAGCTGTGGAACCTGGCACTCAGCTACAACATCCAGTTACAGGCAATTTTTGTACCGGGAAAAGAAAATATTCTAGCAGACATATTAAGCAGAACTACATCGGATGCTCACGAATGGAAACTGCACCCGGACATTTTCAAGACCATCTCAAAGAAATGGGGAATGCCTCAGATAGATCTATTTGCATCACCTCTCAATCACCAGCTCAAAAAATTCTGCACAAGGACATTACACCCACTGGCATGGAAAGTGGATTCGCTCTCCTTCAGCTGGAAAGGCCTGACAGCATATGCATTCCCACCTCTTCCCTTGATACACAAAGTATTACTAAAAATCAAGGAAGAACGTCCAAGGATAATCCTGATAGCTCCAAACTGGCCAAGACAACACTGGCACCCACTGCTGAGGAGCATGTCTCAGAACAATATGTGGCCAATACCCCTGATGCCGTTGATGCTAACTCAGAACAACTACAGCATCATACATCCAAACCTAAAAACGTTGCAACTGACTGCATGGAACATCACATAGCAACAGCTAACCCAGAACTTTCCCAAAGAGTTAAAGACATTATTCTTGAAGCACGCAGACCTTCAACAAGAAGGAACTATGCTGGAAAATGGAAAAGGTTTGTCATTTGGAGTACTGAAAGAGGAAAAGATGTGTCAAACATAGATATGCCTAACATTCTAGAGTATCTGGCCGAACTTCTTCATTCAGGCTTATCCTACTCCTCCATCAAGATACATGCATCAGCTATTTCAGCAGAATACAGCTTTGATCCACCTGTTTTTCGCACCCTTTGCTCAGGCAGTTCCTCAGAGGAATCAAGAATGTAAAACCTCCAAGGAAACCACCTTTGCCAGCTTGGGACTTAAACTTTGTGCTAGAAAAGTTGACACTATCACCCTTTGAACCAGCAGCAACAGCAGACCTACAACACCTGTCATGGAAAACTGCTTTCCTACTGGCAATTACTTCAGCAAGGAGGGTTTCAGAGCTACAGGCCTTAATGGCAGTGCAACCCTTCCTAATCTTCCACCAAGATAGAGTGTCCATGAGGACTAATCCTACATTTATGCCTAAGGTGGTATCCAGAGTGTCTTTAAACCAGGCAATCCACCTACCTACCTTCTTTCCCAACCCACAAAACAGAGGGAAAGAATACTGCATACCTTGGATGTACATAGACAGCTGCTACTACTTGGACAGAACAAAAATAGCAGAAAGACTGACCAACTTTTTGTAGCCTATGCAACAGGAAGGGAAGGAAAAGCTATTTCCAAACAGACAATCTCCAAATGGATAGGAAATTGCATACGATTCTGTTACTCCTTCCATGGAAAACCAATTCCACAGAACATAAGACCTCATTCTACAAGGGCAACAGCCACTACCACAGCCTTCTTACGAGGAGTGGCAACCAAAGACATTATTGAGGCGGCTACTTGGACCTCCGTGCATACATTTGCCAAGTATTATAACTTACCTCTATATTCCAGATCCCGAGCAGGGTTTGCCACTGCTGTACTGCAAGGGATCCTAAACACACCATAATCTAGTTTTATCCTCCTCTCCTAGTTGGCTATGGTATTCTACCCAGTTGTTATGACTGCAGATGCATCCATGAAGGACATAGTACAGTTTTGTACCTACCATAAATGTAGATGTCCGAACTGGATAGCATCTGCAGTCAGGATTACCCTCCCTCCTTGCCCTGTGTGGTACTCCTAGGGTATTTTACCCCCCTAATAGCGAGCTGGTGGGGGAGTCTTTATGGTGTATTTGTTTGTATATATGTACATACATGCTTATTTTTGTGTTTACCTCTATCTTTTTGGAAACATTGGCATCTATCCAAATTTTAGCCTCCAAGAGGGCTACTGGCATCTGGGGCAAGAAACACTGAGGAAAATGGCGTCGGCTGATGCCTTTATACCCGAAGACCAACAGAGATGACGTCGGGTGAAGTGCGACATCAGCCGAAGCCGGACCCGGACTTTGGAATCCGGCCGACTGAAGGGCTGCCTGACGACAGGACAACCCAGTTGTTATGACTGCAGATGCTATCCAGTTCGGACATCTACATTTATGGTAGGTACAAAACTGTACTTTTGTCTTCCTTCTCTACTTTATGGTTGAAAATTTATTTAGGACTGCTGTGTGATACAAGAGGCTTGCTTTGCTGTTGTCGCAGGGTGTCCCTGTGATACTTCACCATTCTCCCTGAGGGTTGGATCCCCCCTCCCAAGTTGGTTTTCCTAATAAATTTTGTAAAGTGGCTGTTATTTTTGAGAAGGATGAAACCTAAAAATCCCTAGCTGCTTCCTAATCTTTGTAGGATGAAGCCTTCTTTAGGAAGAGCCCCCCTCGATACATGAGAGCTTGTTTTACCCTTGCTGCAATATGTTCCTAAAATGTCTCACAGGTTTTCTTGAGTACCCACTCCTGGGATAAGTTCATAGGTTCATAGGTTTATACTAGGCTATCTGCCCTAAGGCATTTATAAGCCTAGCCCAAATTTTTGTGGCTTACGCCACCCCTTATATGAAAAAATACTGTGCCCATTAGTTTGTTGTGCCTCTGTCCAGCAGTGACACAGAGATGATTCCCGGGGTAAACCTACGATCTCCCATCCACAGGTCTAGATTTCTCTTGAACAGAGTCAGCGAGGTGCTCTGCCTCACATGGACCGGGATTTTATTCCACAGCATAGGGAGTCTCTGAGTGATAAATCTATCCCTCCAGCACGTCCTATTTATATCCGTGCTAAGGTTTAAGTCGCTTGCTCTAGTGGTTTTGGTGGATTTGGATTTTTTGAGGTGGAGCATGTCCATTAATTCCAGGTTGGACATGGCCTTGTATGTCAGGCACATGTCACCTCTGAGCAGACGGTATGCGACTGAATAGAGCTGGAGTTTCTTCAATCTGGCAGCATATGACAGATTTTGGAGTCCCTTTATCCTTTTGGTGAGGAACTTTTGGGGTCTCTCCAATTGCTGCAGATGTCTGGTGAGATGCATCCCGAATGGGGCATTGTACTCGATCATTGGCCTGATAAGTGAAAAGTACAGGGGAACAATGACCTCACTAGATCTGGATGTGAATCCCTTCATGATCAGGTGGGCAATGTAGAAGGTCTTTCTAACCACTTTAGCAATGTGAGTGTCAAAAGAAAGGCCACTGTCAACTTGGGTCCCCAGGTCCCTGCTAACCTCTTCTGTGCTTAGTGGATTGCCACCTATATGGTAGCTTGGGGTTACCTTGTTTTTCCGAAGGTATGACTATACATTTTTGGCGTTTAACTTCAGGCCATGGCTCTGGCACCAGCTATCTGTTTCCGTGAGTCCCTTCTGAAGGATATCCGTGTCCGATGCACTTTCCACTATGGCCCAGTTTGCAGTCGTCTGCAAACTTTGTCAGCCAAAGTCCTCCCATGCTGGCCTGTACTTCTGAGAAGTAGATGCCAAACAATAGGGGGCCAAGGACCGAGCCCTGTGGGACACCACTTGTAACCGGCTTGGAGTCTGACACAGCGCCAGCAACTCTAACCCTGTGGGTTCTGTCCTTAAGCCAGTTTGCAACCCATCTTGTGACATATGGGTTTACATTTAAGCTGGTAAGTTTTTCTACAATACCCGAGTGGGGTATTGTGTCGAAAGCCTTTGCAAGGTCAAGGTAGGCTGTATGGACTGCCTTTCCCTCATCAATGGCCTTGGTGACTGTTTCGAAGAAGTCGACCAAGTTCAAAAGGCATGATCTTCCCTTGACAAAGCCAAACTGGGTCGGGTCCAATGTCTGCAAGTCCCCTATATCTTTGTTTATGAGCTCCATTATGATCCTCTCCATAGCTTTGCAGACTAGACTTGTTAAGCTTATGGGGCGGTAATTACCAGGGTCCGTAAGTACTTTATGAATGTAAGGGTCCATAAGTACTTTATGAATGTAATCTTAGAGACCTAGTGACACCTTCACACTTTTCCCTGAATCTCCTAGGAGTGCTTGTGCCTTGTATTATTTCTTGCTATAGTGGAATGATGTTTTGTTGGAACACTCCAGGGATTACTGCATCATTTTCTTAGTGTAATTCTGGCATTTCTGCACCACAGTCACTGTCTTCATGGTTTGCAGACAGAGTAGCCTGAGAGGAAGATAGCTCTGGCAAGATGAAGTGATATGGGTTAGAAACATCATGTATGCATCCTAACTTTTCAGGTTCCAGTCCCTCTTGCTATAGTCAATGACACGACACTTGAGGCCCTTCCTGGTTGTGGGAATAGGGAGGATCTGACTCTACTCACGACTATGTTGGCACAAGCCTATATTAACCTCTCTGTTGTGGTGGAGGTTGGTACTGTAGTTACGTTGGCAAGTATGGCTCTCTGACTGTGGAGGACTGTATGGCTGATGAGATCCTTCTTGTGGGAAGACCTGATCAGGTTTGTGCTTAACATTACCTTTGACAGCAGCAGGCTTTGGTCAGAAGTTACAATCATTGTTTTCTGCCTTCTGCTGCAGTAAGCAACCAAGGAGCAAGGCCAAGTGGACATTGTTTCTGCTTATCAGCCATATTCTTTAAAGAAGCAAGTCTTCTTACCACGACCCTGGTTAGTTTGGATGTTTGTGCTATGTGCTGTCGCCCTAGCTCAGTGTAGTGAGTAAACTATCCATTTGCTGGATGTTCTTCATCTCACATTGCTGCAGTCCTTACACTTGGGTAGTCCGCTGTCCTCGGTCGGCCCGAATATCAAAGTATAAGGCTGACGTCGGTCAAGGCGCATTTGACTGACATCAGGACGTCAGGGTACAAATGCGCATGACCGACGTCATATCCTCAGTCTTTTTTGCCGCATGGTCCGATGCAGAAGCAGCATTGCAAGTGCCGGTTGGCGTTCTGAAATTTTTCGATTTCGGAGTTTCAGACCGAGTCAAAGTTGGCTAAGTACCCCGTTGGGGAATATTTTAGTTTTTTCTTGCCTCAGTGGTTTACCGGATGTCAGAAAAAGTGAATAACTGTATTTCTTGTGGGAAACAGATACTGCATAGAGATTACCATACTTTGTGTATTCCTTGTTTAGGGCCTGAGCACGACGTTGTTGGGTGTCGCTCTTGTGCTAGATTCAATAAGCGCACTATAAAGAGAAGGTTAGATTGTGCCAGGTTAGTCTTCGGGAAGAGGTGCAATTATAAAATGCCGTCGGATGCTCCGACGCCCGCTTCTTCGAAGAAGCGCAAGGACAAAGCAGCTAAGCCTAGGCTAGAAGAACCGTCCGTCCAGGACGCCGGTTCTTTAGAGGTGTCGGTGGAGCCGGTGGTTCCACCGGAGGTTTCTTTGGGATCCCAGGGAGAGACTTTGTTATTGCAGGATGTGGCCTCTCAGGAGGCAGATCAGGCTGAAGGGGCTTCTCAGGTTACTGTACTCCCCTCCCTTCCTAGGGTGGTTAGGCCCTCTCCTTTTGTTTCCAAGGCTTCTCCCAGAGGCAGGCCAGGTTTAGCTTCAGTTGGTGTCACCCCTAGTTCTTTAGGAACTGTGCCCAAGAAGCATATGCTTAAAATGGCAGAAGATTTGATTACTTTGATTAGGGGTTCTTTGCCCCCTCCTGATAAGAGGCCTAGGGTGGAACCTGAGCTAGGGAGTTTTGAGCAGGCTTCGGATGTTTCAGAGTCTTGGCTGAAGACTTGCAGGAGTATTCTCCTTATTCTGATTCTGATGTGGATGATTCTACTCCTTCTGCTTCTCCCCTGAGGATTTTTCTTTTCAGAGACTCTTCATTCCATGAGGGAGCATTTTAAGTGGGAAGGTCAGGACTTCTCTGATTCCAGGAAAAGGCTTAGGGAATTTTTGTTTTACCCCAGCATAGGCCTTTGGCTATACCTCCTGTTTTGGATGTGGTGGAAGATGTTTTACAGAGGCTTCTCTTAATCCTGATTCTTTGCCTCCTGCTCCTGTTAAACCGGATAGGTATTACAGGGTGCCTGAAGCTCATAAGTATCTTTTAAGAGTCCTAGGGCAGACCCAGAAACTGTTAGTCAGGGGCCTAAAGGTGTTAAGGCTTCTGTTGTCAAGAATCCGGTTCCTACAGATAAAGAGGCCAGGGCTTTGGATAGATGGGGAAAGAAAGTTTATACTTCTTCCACTCTAGCTATGAGGGCTTTGAATTGCCAGTTTCACATGTTGAAATACCAAAACTATCTCCTTTCACAATTGAAGTCTAAGGTTGATGCTCTGGCGGAAGGTATTGATTGTAAAGAGTTACAAGATTTCGTACATGTTTCTGAACAGGTGGGTAAGCATTCTTTGCAATGTGGTTTTGATGCTGTACAGGCCTCATCTAGGGTGGCTGCTACTGGGTCAGTTCTTCAGGCACGCCTGGCTGAGGGATCAGAATTTATCTGACCATGTTAAGACAAGGATTTTAGATGCTCCTTTACAATCTGATGTGTTGTTTGGTTCTCCTGTTGAGGCAGTCTTAAAGAAAATGGAAGACAAGGCTAAGTCTATGCAGACTGTTAAAGATTTTCTGCAGGTTCAGCCTCCGAAGTTTAGTAGAAATTGGCCTACCAAGGGGTGGACGTATCCTTCTTATGATTCCCAGTCTAGGGGTAGGTCTAGACGTGGTAGGGGCAGAGCTCCGGGCTCTTTCAGGCCTAGAACAGCGAGTTCACCTGCACAGTCTTGGTGAGGGCAGGGGTCAGTCCTTTCGTAAACAGGCCCAATGACCTACCTTTTCAGCTGCCAGAGCCTTCTCGTCTGGCAGCACCTTTGGGAGGAAGGTTGGCACTTTTCAAGGAAAATTGGAGTTTAATTACCCAAGACAGATGGGTACTGGATATCATACACCACGGTTACAGGTTTTATTTCCATACCTTGCCTCCTTTCAAAGGCATGCCAGACGTTCCTCCTCAGCAAAGAATAGAGGCTCACAAACAAATTTCTCTGTTACTTCAAATAGGGGCCATACAGCCGGTCCCTATGCCAGAAGTGGGCCTAGGATTTTATTCTCGCCTGTTCCTAGTGCCAAAGAAAGGGAACACGTGGAGACCAATTTTGGATTTATCTGCCCTCAACACTTATCTGGACATTCCCAAGTTCAAAATGTTGACGTTACAACAGCTTTTACCTCTGCTGGGCAAAGACCATTGGATGGTAACTTTGGATCTCAAGGAGGCTTACCTTCATGTTCCTATCAGACTGAGTTGCAGGAAGTATCTGCGTTTTCGGCTGGGACTTCTCATTATCAGTTCTCTGCATTGCCCTTTGGCTTATCTACTGCGCCCAGAGTGTTCACGAAAGTTCTGGCTCCAGTGATAGCTTTCCTCAGGCTAAAAGGAATACAGATCTATCCTTATTTGGACGATTGCCTGATTCTGGCTCAAGGAAGGGACGAGCTTCTTCATCATTTGGAATATGTGATAGCAGTGCTAAGATGCCTGGGGTATTCTGTGAACGAAATAAAGTCCAGTCTAGTACCCTCTCAGGACATGTGCTTTCTGGGTGTGAGACTGAATACAGCATCCCAGATGGCCTTTTTGACCCCGGACAAACAAAAGAATCTTTCCCTTTACTTTCATCACTTGTCTCATCAGTCCAGGCTGACTGCAAGGACAGTCCTTCAAGCCTTGGGGTTCATGGCATCTTGTATTCTGGTGCTTCCCAATGCCAAACTGCATATGAGGAAGTTACACTGGTATCTCAAAAATGTATGGACACAGCACTGCCAGGATCTGGACACTGTCATTCAAATAATACCTTGCATACAGAAGGAATTGTTGTGGTGGGCTCAGGAATGTCACCTAAACAAGGGACTCTCTGTGACCCGGCCAGAGGCGAGTCAGATTCTAACGACAGATGCCTCAGACAAAGCTTGGGGAGCTCATCTGAATGGAAAGTGGATACAAGACAAGTGGCCTGCCAGACTTCAACATCTACATATCAACTTGAAGGAGATGTTAGCAGTCCAGTTTGCATTAATAGCTTTCAAGGATTTACTTCTTCCAGGACAGGTGTTGATTCTAACAGACAGCACAACTGTCATGTGGTACATCAACAAGCAAGGGGGAACGCATTCTTATCCTCTATGCAGGCAAACAATGATTTTGTGGGAGACTGCTCTCAGTTTACAGCTAAATCTTCAGGCAAGGTTTCTGCCAGGAGCACAGAACTCCTTAGCAGATGTGTTGAGCAGACGAATCATGGATCCCCACGAGTGGAAATTGGATCCTCATGTATTTCAGAAATTGACAGTGTCATGGGGAACTCCAGACATAGATCTGTTCGCTTCTCCACTAAATCACCAGCTGCCAAAGTTTTGCACGAAAAGGTTTCATCCCACAGCTTGGAAAGTGGATGCTCTTTCTTTCAATTGGAGCAATCTTCATGTGTATGCCTTTCCACCACTGCCTCTCCTCCCAAAGGTACTACTAAAGGCCAGACAGGACAAGCCAAGGATGATTTTGATAGCTCCAGATTGGCCTCGGCAGCATTGGTACCCATTACTGAGAAGCCTGGTACGGGAGCCTCCATGGCCTTTGCCTTCGATTCCACACCTGTTGTCTCAGGAGGACAGTCATTTGCTCAATGTCAAGCTTCACTCTCTTCACCTAACAGCCTGGCATATTCTGTTTTGAACCATAGTGGGTCTCAACTTCCACAGCAAGTTTTGAAGGTTATTTTGGAAGCTAGAAGGCCTAGTACAAGGAAAGTGTACGCAGATAAATGGAAGAGATTTTTATTTTGGAGTGCAGCAAAGGATTTTGATGTTTCTGAGCCTAATTTAAGTGCGGCTCTTCAATATCTTACTGAATTACTGGACAAAGGTTTGTCCTTCTCTTCTATTAAGGTTCATGCTGCAGCAATTTCGGCTCACTATGATTGTGACCCACCATTGTTTTCTCATCCTTTGTTCAAGCAATTTCTTAGAGGGGCAAAGAATATAAGACCCCCACGTAGAGCTCCTACTCCTGCTTGGGATCTCAATTTTGTGTTGGAGAAACTCACTCTACAACCTTTTGAGCCTGCAGCTACTACTGAGTTGAAATATTTATCATGGAAGACTGCTTTTTTGTTGGCCATTACCTCTGCAAGAAGGGTTTCAGAGTTGCAGGCCCTTATGGCGGTTGAGCCTTTCTTAATTTTCCATAAGGATAGGGTATCTTTACGTACTAATCCTTCCTTTATGCCTAAAGTGGTTTCTAGTGTGGCTTTAAACCAAACTATTCATTTGCCTACTTTTTATGCAAATCCCCAAAATAAAGGGGAAAAGATTTTGCACACTTTAGATGTACACAGGCAGTTGCGATATTATTTGGACAGAACTAAAGGGTTCAGGCAGTCTCAGCAGTTATTTGTTTCTTTTGCTTTGAGTTCTCAGGGCAAGCCTGTGTCAAAACAAACTATTTCTAAGTGGATTGGGTTTTGCATTGCTTTCTGTTATTCCCATCATGGCAAGGAGATTCCAGCTGGGATTAGGCCTCATTCCACTAGGGCTACTGCCACTTCAACAGCTTTTTTAAGGGGGGTGGCAACTAAGGATATTTTGGAGGCAGCTACTTGGAGTTCAGTGCATACTTTCTCTAGGCATTATCACCTACCACTTTATTCTAAATCTAGGGCTGGGTTTGCCACTGCTGTTTTGCAGGGCATTTTGGCAGCTCCTGCTTCCTTATAGTTTGGCCATCCTCCCTTACCTCTGCTTTGGGATTCTACCCAAGTGTAAGGACTGCAGCAATGTGAGATGAAGAACATAGTACAGTTTTGTACCTACCATAAATGTAGATGTTCGAAGATCCACATTGCTGCAGTCAATACCCTCCCTCCTTCCCTCTGTAGTTAGTGGGGGTTGTGTGGGTTGGGTTGTTAATATGGTGTATCTTGTATATATTGTACATATTTTTAGTGCTAGGATGGTTGGTTGTTTGTTTGCTGTCTTTTGGTTTTGACCTTTCTTTTTAGGGTCTTCTGACATCTGGGTCAAGAAAAGACTGAGGATATGACGTCGGTCATGCACATTTGTACCCTGACGTCCTGATGTCAGTCAAATGCGCCTTGACCGACGTCAGCCTTATACTTTGATATTCGGGCCGACCGAGGACAGCGGACTACCCAAGTGTAAGGACTGCAGCAATGTGGATCTTCGAACATCTACATTTATGGTAGGTACAAAACTGTACTTTTTCTCCAGTCCAAGTGCTGTTGCTGTTTTCTGCTTGTTCTCGTCTACCTTTCTCTTCTGCATGTTTCTAACCACAACAGTGCAGGTTCTGTCTCAATTGATTCCTGTGGAGGTGCAGATTGCTTCAATTGAGGGAGGAAGGGCCTCCTCCTTTCATGCTAGGGTCGCCTTTGGCTTTGTCCTTTGTATTAGCCTTTTCCAATTACTTTTGGAGGAACTTTGTTCCTTTTCCTTCCTGCAGAAGTGTGTGTGGGGAGTAACTGCTGGGACATGCTTTCCTGTTTATTTCAGGAGTAGTTTCACAGTGGTCCTTCAGAGACTCTAGTTATGCTGACCCCCATGTGTTTTGAATGGCCTTCTTCAGGTCCCTCAGACTCCTTCCAGGTGCTGGTTGCTGTGAACAAATCCTGGAAGGAGGAGCTTCCTTCTAGTTACCCTTTTGGGAGTTTATGTTGGAGGTCACTGTACCTAACATTCCTGGGAAAGGGGCAATCTTTTGGTTGCCATGGTTGTAATTTGGTGCAATAGCATTGTTTGACTGTGGATCCCTTTAGGAAGCGGGCCTTTTCTTTTGCACCAAGTTATACCCTACAGCTGATACCGGTACTTCTCCTTATTCACTAAGTCTATTGGATTCTCCTTATCACTCCCAGACTTAGTGTGACCCATGCTTTTGGGGCTGATGAGGCGATCAAGGTATCCCTGTATCTCTTTGCAGTGTAATATTATTGACTTTTTTTTTTTTTACCTCAAACCCCAACTTTCCTGTGTGGTTTTACATTTGTGATATTACTTGCGTCCTTCATTTGTAGGTACCTCCTGGCTTTAACAGAGTCCTGTAGGAGGAGAAAAGAGCAGTTGGGAAGCTTTCCTGTTGTAATAAAGTGGCAGCAGCTCCCCATAGAGACAGAAATTCTCTTGCAAGATGTCAGTGTTGTTTTGGTAATGTGTTGCTGGGATTGTGTTTCAATGTTGGGCCTGGAGCAGCCTTAGTTCCCAGAAGAGGCAGCATTCTAGCCAAGGTCATACAGGCCTTGTGCAGGAGCCACTTATCAACCTGTGTAGATGCATCACCTTATTCAGCAGTTTTGCCTGTCTACTTTTGCACATTTTGACCCAGTGATAAGGAAATTTATCTTGAGTATCACTTCCTAGTGGCTCTGCCTCCTCTGAATGTTCAGGTTCTTTGGATCCGAATGTGATTGTGGTTCCCAACCCATTTTCTCTTGCATTTCTAATTAAAAAAAAACTTTGTGTCCATGGAGGCCCCCCCCCCCCCCACACACACACACACACACAGCGATAGGACTGAATTGGCCCTTTTCACCCTTCCCCTGAAGTGGCTATGCATTAGGTTTTTATAGACTTTCGGCTGCCCTGGGAATATGCGTGTCTGGGAGAGTCCACATCTACTTCTACACTTTTGCCTGTTGTAGGGTGTGCATTTTAGTTCTTTGTGCTGTGCAGCTTTATGTCCTGTGGCTGTAGTTGTGGTCTAATCTGTCTTTTTATTATTTTTTTAAAGAGCAGGTATATGTAGTGGTCATATAATCTGCCCTTGTCTTCCTTGATTACCATGGCCTTTTGGGCTCAAACCCATCCTTTCCAGGAAAATGTCTGTGTTGCACTATGTAATCGGTCTTCCTGAGTAGATATTCTTTATTACTCATATTCAGCCTTCCTACCGGTCCTTGTCTAGTCTTCTGGGTCTTTCTGTTTTGGTGTTTTTTACTGTCTGGTATTCAGTTCAGCCATAAGACCCCTCAAGGATGGCTCTCAATGTTAGGCATACTAGATATGCATTTAGTTCATATGTTGATCTCTGAAGAAGGCCCTCCTTGGTGGATGAGGGATATCCTTCTTTTTCTTCTCCTGTTGGGTTGGAAGGTACTTACAATTAGACTTTGCAACTAGATTTCCATGTAATTTAATAAATGTATACTGTGTATAACTTGTAGCAGTATGGGTGACAGATGCTGACTATTCATTATTCTTGGTTTGCGGGTAAAGGTTTATTAGTACCAAAGAGATAGATGAATTGGCAGAGAAGGGGGTGGTTAATGAATGGTAGCATGGTATTCTGTGTGAAGGGCTTGTTGGTCTTTGAATATGAGAACTTCTGGGAACTGATGGTAATTGCTTATTAGTAGAGACAATGAGCCCAACCATTAGAGCCATAAGAGTCCTCTTCATAGGTCTTCACAACAGTAAGAGTACATCAGTGCTTTGAAATATCTGTACTTTAACACAACAACATAGATTTTCCTACACCAAAAAAAAAATCCTTTCCACAGAAAGTAACTCTCAGCAGTAGGAGTAGCAAAAATACTGTAGTATGGGAAATTGTAACAGACTTTCAAAAGTAACTTCTCCAACTGTTATCTGATGCAGTGTGAGAGCTGTTCATTTTATTCGATTGTTATAACATTATTTCATTTGACTTTTCTGAATAATTTCCAAAGGTTATTCCGTAGTGCCATCTCAGCAGATAACTTAAGCTCTAGAGTTTATTCTGGAATATGTGGATAGCACATTGGGTTCTAAGCCACTAAAAAGAAATGGATTTGTATTCAATATTTTTGTCATGGCAAAGGACAGCCCATGAAGTTCTCTATTGAATTTGTCTAATCTGAATAAGCTCGTGACAGCAAGAAATTTCAGAATGCTGATCCTGAAGAACTTTTGATGTTGTGAAAGCCAGCATCATGAATGGCCACACTGGTTTGGGTAAAGAGGAACACTTTCCTATCCATTCATCTCATGGAGTAAAACTAGGTAGGAAAATTGAAAAGGTAGAGCAAGCCTGAAGGATACTTGGAAATGCAGGAAGGAGGTCTAGGAGTTGAAGAAGCACAACAGTTGCTTGGAAAAGTAATGTGTGGTGCCAGTAGGCTGGCTGAGTAAAAAATAGGGGCAATGCAAGCTTTCCAAGAATCTTACAACGTCGACATTGCAGCACCAGAGAGACTTCATTCAGCATCATGAAGAATGAACTAGGTATAGTACTATGCTTTTATATCCTCAGGAGTGACAGCCAGGAAAACGAGGAAGTGTAAAATTTGGGATAGCTTGAAAGTGGAGAGCAAAGATAGAGCAAGGGAACAGACCAAAGTGGGTAAATGGTGAAGAAGGCAATAACCTTTGTAGTCAAACAGCAGACAAAAGGTGGAGAAAGCTGGTGCTTGGCCATTATTTACCAACATCCAGGCGTATTAGTGAAGAGCAGTTTGGTCAACAGATTCTGGAGGTGGGAGCAGAAAAAATGGGTGGTGGTGGTGCACTCAGTGTTTCATTTGACTGGTCAGTTTTCAAGTTGAACATAGAAAGGGAGAGTATCCTGACCGAAGCTGTTGATCAGGTGGATTTTGCTCAGCTGGTGTAAGAAAACATCAGACAAAACATTTTGTTAACTCTCATCAAGTTAGATACAGGTCACAGTGGGTGTGAGATCTTCACTGGCACACATTGACCATACTGCACTGCAGACGCAAGGAACAAAAGTAGACGTGAGAGATTACAGAAAGATGAAATATTGGCTACATTGAGTAGGAGTACAGAGGAAGTTGGATCAGTAGGTAGAAATGGATGCGACAGGCAACATATGCAAAATTGGGAAAAAATGGTTATGAATGGATGGATTCAGAAATAGAGAGAGTAAATTCCTTTAAAGATGGCTTCATACAGACGAATTTCAATTTTAAATCATGACTGTGACACTAGTGTACATCTGTAGTGGGTAAGAGAATGGCAGAATTGATAGATGTGATCATTTTGGTTTCGTAGAGAAGTGGTAAACATTTGACTCATTAATAAAATGATCCAGAGGGAAGCAGAGTATTGGTGCAGAGAATGCCCTTGATACAGTTAGCTGAGATATTGTATGTAGGGTAGTAGCAGCATTTATATTACATGATAAAATAATAGGGGTAATAAGGAGCATATATGAAGATAATTATAATAATAAAAATTAAGAGAAAACTATCAAATGTAGATATGACATTGATGCTTGCAGCAATGTGGCAGTGAACACCTACAGTTTATATATAGGCATAGATAGTTGAAGATGCAGCCTCTGCTATAGGTTGTTAAGGCGCAACTTCTGTATATCCCTCTGAATAAAAGTTTGTAGGCTAGCCTCATCCTTCCCATGAAATTTTAAAAACGTCAGGGAAAGACTGTGGAGTTAATCAGTTATTTTTAAACCCTGTACCAGGGCACAGTAGAAATTCTCCTCCAAATAAGAAGTCTTACTGAAAAAAGTTGAAAGCCAACCAGTTTAAGTGAAAGATGAACTTTGAGGAGAAGCAAGCTTAGACAGGTGGTAAAGATAGGCAGCATAGGAGGCAAGTCTCTTTTATAACAAGATATTTGGATTGATCCAGGCATTGGTCTCTCTCATTCCTGTGAGACTCCTGTTTCATGAATGCAGATAGTGATTGGACTTGGTTGGGGTTTCTTTGTTGTAAGCATCTGTTTCCTTAACTTGTTAACATTCTCTGTTGCTTGGATTTTAACCTGTGTTTTAGAACTTTGATGTTTAACTTAGTTTGCTAATGTTGTGGAACTTTAACTTGGTCTGCTTTTTCATCATTCAGTACTAACCTTTGCAGCTTATGGACTGAATCAGTTAAACAGCCTGGTCTGTTTTGTGCTTGTGCTTTCATTGTACTTAATTGTTTGAGACATTTCTACTGCTTATGCTACTTGGCGACCATCTTTCGACTCTGAACAAGTGACTGACTAATAGGGTTACCTTGAGAAGGATTTGTTATACCACCACCTATGTTCTGTCTTTGCCTGTCCTTTTGTTGTTTCACATATGTTTTCAATGTGGTATAGTACCTTTGCTGGACATTGGATTATCTCATCAGTGCCAAGATGCAGACTGGTATTTTTCTGGTATTTCATTCATTTCAACTGCTTTGTTGTGTTTTGCAGTTGTAATTAGGAGCTTTGATATTTTCATTACATTGTACCGATTTTTTTAACTACTTTGTGTAGTGATTATTTTACAGATCTGATGATATCAATTTTCATTCTGCTCTCATCTTATGAGATTTGGATTTGATACCTTGGCTCTGACTTGGCCGTTGCTAAAGCTCATGGTAAAAAATCTTGAGCTTCTGTCTTACCCACAATGCACCAACCCCAAGTACCTCTGATCTCATTTGTCGCTTGGAGGAAGAGACTTGGTTACCACTACTCTTGAGCTAAGTGACATTGTTTGTCAAAATGAATACCTCCTTTTCTAAAGTTGTTTAATTTTTAGGTTTATATGCTTTCCTTTTCGTGTTGCTTCCTTTTATTACAGTTTCATCTAACCTAGCCTTTTCTTCTTGCTCTCTCTTATGTCCCGTACTTTTGAGTACTGTTGTTAGTGTTCTCTTTCACACTTCCCTTCCTACAGTTGTGCAGCTTTAAATTACAGTTGTTGGTATTTCCTCTATAGCTGTGACTGTTTAAAACAAAACAAAAAAAGGTTGTTAGCACTTCATTACCTTTCTATTAACTTCTGTTTTACTGGTTTAATTTGGTAGTTCTGGTTGACTGTTCAAAAAATGCCTCAAGCTTGGGCACAAAATTAATTTTTCAGATGCACACTTAGTGTATACCGCTTAGGCTCCCTGCACTTACAGGAAGACTGTAATCCAAATAGCCTTCTGTGAGCACTTCCACTTCTTCAAGGGCATCAGATTAGTCTAGGAAAAGACCTCTATTGGATCCAGCTCCTTCACTGGATCGTAAGAAGAGAAAATCAAAAATGTCTGATCAAACTTTATCCTCTGATCTGAATCAAGCAAAGAAAGGAATTATTGGATCTGACGTCAACATCTCATCCAAAACACAAAAAGATAGTCATCAGAACAGACCACCTTGGATCAGTCAAAGCAATTGTCCATCAAGCCTAATTGTCTTAGCAAGGACCAGATATTCTCCTTCCAAGGACCCTGTCCCCTCCAGGGTCCCTTCACCTTTTTTTAGAAAGACCCAAGTCTCCATCTGTAATTTCCACTCGCTTTTCCAGGAGTCTTACAGAAGAAGATGTGAAGAGATTGGTGAGAAGAATTCTCTTGGAACAGAGCCCGACAGGTGTCCCTTCAACTCCTACCCCTTTGGGTCAGGGTGTCTGATCTTCCACTACTCCAATCTTAACAGTTCTTCCTCTGACTTCTGCCATGGGTTCAGAGTCCTTGGGTCCGAGCCATCTTGCTCCCTCTGCCTCAGATCTGAGACTTGCTCTGAGCACTTCAGTTCAGTCAGATCCAGAGAGTTCTCGAAGCTGAGGCTACCCTATCGGATCTGAAGTGTTAGAATTGACTCTGAGGTTTTCAGAGCCATCTCTACACCTCCAGGTCTCTGCATGGGTTAGTTCAGCTCCGACTTCTGCCTCGAGGAATTCTCCTTTGATCCGGGAAGGACTGTGGTCCAAAAGCTTGTTTTTTTGGACCCGGGGACTTATCACTCTCTGGGGAGATATACATTTGAGGTTATGGAGAGATCTTTGTATGCCTTCGTAACACAGACTGTTTCCAACTCCTCTGATCCTAAGTCCGCAGCCTTGCTGTCTCTGTGTTTGTAGTCTCACCTCTTTTCTCCACAGGGACAGCTGGTACTGAAATCCCTGGCTTCCCAACAAGGTGTCCTGACTTCTTCTAATACCTCTCCAGAGTATTCCACTGAAGATGTCCCTAAGAAGAAGACGTGCAAGAGTAAGCACTTGAATTCCCCAGAGGAATCTATCACAGAATATACAGACTTTCATAAAGGTGAAGGGTCCCAATGGTCACCTCCTGATGGTCCCATTAGGTGACATCCTTGAAATCCTGGAACAGAGAAGTGGCTGGAAGCCCAGCAACCCTTTGTCCGAGGAGTCTGTATTCCTGAAGGCATTTGGTACTGGCCCGTCTACCTCCTGGGTGACTCCGCCTGCTGAAGAGCTAATTGAATTGATCTCTCGGCAGGCAGGGAAGGATCCACACACCACTGAACCAATGCTTTGGAGACCTGACAGAATTATGGCAGCAGGGGGGAAAACAAGCAGTTTTGGGCAAAAGGGGTGCCTGTTGATGCCATGGTCATGGCGGTGGCGACCACTAAGAAGGACTGTTCATCCCCCCAACAAGGATTCTCCAATGATGGGCAGGTTTGGGAAGTATGTCTATGCTTCACCGACCTTTGCTTTAAGGTCATTGACCTATCGCGAACATTTCACCAGGTTAGAGAGAGACCTCATTAGTTAACTTTGACACCCTCTCAGGATCCGTTTCGGAAGAATTGCAAACATCTGTGACTTCTCAGTTGGTTACCCTGCTATTGATTTCCAGTTCTTCTACGAGGCTCATTTCGAATGTAGCTAAATGAACCTTAAGGGCAGCAGGTTCAGGCATTTCCATAAGGAGGCACGCCTGGATGAGGTTATGTGATTTTTGTGGAGCCCTTCAAGTCTTCTTTCGTCAGTGCTCCTTTTGATGGCACATCCTTGTTTGGCCCTAAGGAAAAAGACAAATTATTCTGGTGTGAAAAGTATGGAAGGGACCCTGTCTGCCATGGGCGTACATTTTTCCACCCCTCAAAAATCCTTTTCCAGGAGTCAACGAGGTAGTGGGAAAATGTTCAAAAAGTCCCAGGGACCTTTCCAGGACACACGTGGAGATAGTTCCACCAGGATTAGAGAGGGGAACTCCAATGGTGGCTGCCACCCCCATGCTAGAAGTGGCCTGTAAAACCAAGGGTCCAGAGATTCTTTCTTTGGCAGACCCTTCCTGCATTCCTGAAAGGAAGCCTGATTGCCCTCCTCTGGAGGCAGTCAGGGGTCAACTTTCCCTGCACCAGGAGCCTGGCTAGAAATAACAGATACTTAGATGCAGAGGTTATCATTTTCTCCTCCTCCACCAACTTCAAGAAAAATTCCCGATGTTCCACCCAGTCAGAGGGGACATCTGCTAGCAAAAAGGGTCATCCAGGATGTCCCGCCAGACCAAATAGGATCCGGAACTTAATCAAGATTCTTTTTACTGCCAAACCAGACAGGGGACTGGAGACCAGTTTTAGATCTCAGTGTATTGAACAGGTCAGTTTAACACACACAGTTCCGGATGGTCACGGTTCAGTCCATTCTGCTCTTTCTGGGTAAGGACACAACTGGATGTTCTTGATAGATCTTTAGAGTGCATACCATCACATAAAGTTGAACAGACGATCCAGAAGTTATTTACTTCTGGCTGGGAGCCAGTCATTAGCAGTTCAGAGTTCTGCCCTTTGAACTTACCACAGCCCCCAGGGTGTTTACCAAGTGCATGGCAGAAGTTGTAGTTCACTTGAGACTGCAGGGATTCCGGGTGTTTCCATATCTAGAGGACTGGCTCATTTCTGCCCCGACCAGGCATTAACTGTTAAGGCAAAAGACCAGGTTCTCCGGACATGTTCAAATAATGAATAAAATAAAACTCGCTGGATATTTAAGCACATAACTCTTTATTTGAAAAAAATGTGAGCGTTTTCGCAAAGTCCTCTCTGCTTCATCAGACATATTATGACAGTTAAAACTTCATTTAAATAGTGACGCATCATGATGTCAACCAATCAATTCCATGTTAAAATCAGTAAACCAAATAATGCTTATGGTATAAAAATATATATATAAATAAACACATAAAAAAACACATATGAAGGCTGTATAAAATGTGGGACACATCAATAAAATTTTCTGGATACAATATTAAAAACTATATAAAAAATGCTAAATAAGCTGGAGCATCAGTGCTTCAAGAACCTGTTTCTAAGAAATGTTTTTAGAGAAACCTTAGAGTTTAAACCTGGTGGTCTCTCTGCTTGGAACTTAATAATCCATTCTTGTTCCAAAGCTTCAGTATTGTTAGTAATATTTCCACTTCTTTTATTTCTGTGGACAATATGGAGAACCAGGAACTTAAAAGTGTGTGTGTTCTCCTCTTGCATCACATGCATTGCTTTCTTTTTTGTTTCTAATATCTCTCATATGTTCTAAAATTCTGTCCTTCAATAATCAATTTGTTTTACTTATATAATAATAGGCAGGACATTTCATGCAGAAGCCAAAATATGCTATATTTGCAGTGTGACAATCAGCATAGAAGTGTGTATCAATGGAGAAACCTGTGATAGGGTGTTTATATTGTCCCCCACCAAATATGAATGGATATGCTGTACATCTCCTGCAGGTGAACGTGCCCATCCTATCAGACTTTACATACTTTGGCTCATCTTTGTTTTTGTAGCACAATTGTCTTTTAAGAGACTTATTATTTTTAAAGGAGAAAGATGGTGTCTCTCCTATTATTCCATCAAGTTCTTTCACACTCGATAGGATATCCCAGTTGTTTCTAACTATGTCACATACTATATTAATGTTACTCGAAAAAGTCAGTGGTTATCGCAGCATATTATTCTCTGTATTTCTTGCTGTGCCTGAAGTTGTTGTCGCAGTATTCACATTATCCATGGGTAAATCATTTACATGTTTTCTTCTAGCATTATTGTAAGGTTGGCATTTCCCTTCCCTTTCTTTCCATGCTAAATCAGTCTGCCTTTCAATGTCTTTCATTTTATACCCCCTTTCACTAAATTCGTGCTTAAGAAGGGTCAGTGCTTCACATGAAGTTGTATCATCATTATGTAGCTGCATACAACAAATTATCTGTCCTTTCAAAACATTTGCTTTTGTAAAACCAGGATGCATACTACTATTGTGTAGAACATTATTTTTTTCTGATAGGCTTCCTACACAATGAAGTAAAAATTAGTTCAGTGGTATTTCTTTTAATTTTCACATCTAAGAAGTCAATCTCTTTGTCAGAATACTTGTAGGTAAATTTTAAGAATGGAGTAATAGTGTTCTCTTTTGGGGACAACCATAAACTACTAAAAACCTCAGCTAGAGCCAACTCAAGGTTTAGAATACATAGGAGCACTTCTCAACACAAAATTATTCATAGCATCACTACCTCCCTCAAGTGTTCAGACAATAAGATCACAGGTCAGAAAGATAATCTGTATACCAGGATTTCATCCCATTTGGTTCTTCAAGCTCTGGAGTCAGTGGCAGTGGCTATAACCCTAGTAGCATTAGCCAGATTTTACAGTGGATATTATCAACACAGTGGTTGATACTCTTATCAGCCCATGTCAACTCCAGTAAGGATCACCCACACATGCAAAAGAGAACTCAGGTGGTGTATACAATCAGTTCAGGTTCTACAGGGCTGTCCTTTCATTCCCCCTCAGCCCAAGGCCATAGTGACCACAGATGCTTTCCATTTGGAGTGACAGGGGCATTATCTGGGGTAAACAGTCCAAGGTACTTGATCCCCCGAAGAGGCCAACTTGCATATCAATGTGCTAGAGATGAGAGCAGTGATTTTAGAGTAGCAGTCCCTTCAAGATGCTCACCCCTCGGGAACAATTGCAATTCAAATGGACAATATGTCAGTGGTTTGGTACATCATCAAACAAGGAAGGACCAGATCTTATACCTTGTGTCAAGGGTGTGGCAATGGGCGATCTCGTCCAACCACTTTCTTATAGTAATGCACATTCCAGGGAAGTCCAACATGATGGCAGACGAGTTGAGCAGGTGCATTCTTCTACCTCACAAGTGGTCTGTCAGGAAGAATGTGACAGAAATGATTTTCCGCTAGTAGGGCCAGCCTTTCTTCGATCTCTTTGTGTCTCCCCTAAGCGACAAATTCAACAGCTACTTTACCTGACCACCTCCCCACAGGGTGAATCACCAAGCAATGCTCTACTTCACAACCCCCCCCCCCCCCAGCTTACTTTACATTTATCCACCAATTCTGCTAATTTGGAAATTCCTTCAGAAAGCTGCCACGTTGAGAAGAGCAAAGTCATCCTAATTGCACCTTACTGGCCTCGACAGATTTGGTTCCCCTTCCTTTGGCCTCACTTAGTTCTCGAACCTTGGATTCTGGATCCAACTCCAGATGACCTGTCTCACCCGATTTGCATGATCCATCCAAATATACCAAGCCTCAGGTTGATCGCCTGGCTTCTCCAGTTCCCTTACTAGCCAGATGGCTTATGCTGTCTTCCCCCTGTCCGACATACTTTTATCTTCCCATAAACCTCCTACACGTAAGCTTTTCTCTAGTAAATAGAGAAAATTTGTATACTGGGCACATCAAAATAATGTTTATCCTTTTTCAGCTCCTATATACAACATCCTTGAATTTTTGGCTCTACTTTTTATGACATTACATTATATCTTACATCTCTTCCTTCTCTGTCTACATCTCCCCACCTCTTCTACTTACCTGCTGACTCTCATTGTGTGCTCCTTACTCTTTCCCTCCTACCCTGAAGATTGTTTCTTGTGGTGATTCTTCCTGGCCATTCCCGCTCCATTTGCCCTCGCTATGCACGGGCTCACTTCGCTCCCCTGCCACCCCCAATATCATTTCCTTTATACCTAACCTCCTAATCCCTTCCTCCCCTAACTCCATCCCTTCCTGTCTGCTATAACATTCTAAACACCTTACCCTCACCTACTTATCACGTCATAGTTTAGTCTGCCTCAAATCCTCCTCCTTTCTATATATCCCCTACTCTTCCTAAAGGTTGTTTCACTTAAATTTTACTTCAGTTCTCTAACAGGTCCAACAACTTAATTTTCCTAGTCCTTTATCCACTCCTCACTCCATCCCAATCCCACTTCCCCATCTTAGGCCATGGCTTTTGCAACCCTTTCCAGTTTCCTCTTGCCTCTATTACTTCTCCTTCTCATTCTTACATCTTGTACTACTCCATTACCACCTGTCCATAGAGATCCCACTAATCCCCATACTAACAGTTTCTCATCTCTGCAGCACTGTGTTACACCTCCTCCTCTATCTTTTTCATGAACGTCCCTCTGCCTAAAATCAAACTTCCTCTGCCTCATTCTCTAGCATCTAAAACCAAGACTAAGTATTTGACTTACAACCCATTTCATTTCAAAGTTTACCAATGTCATGTAGCCCTGCTTCTATCAGGAGACATACATCCAAATCCTGGGGCCCATCCATCACCCCCACCATGCATAACTCTACCTCTCCCAACTTAATAAACTCATCCTTTACAAACAAACATATTTTGTTTTACTCTATGAATGCCCATAGCATTCTATACAAAGTTAGTGAAATCCATGCCTGGATAGCCTTCCACACCCCTGATGTCATCACCCTAACAGAGACTTGTCTAAAACCCCAAACCTCTGATAAAGACACCCCCCCCCCCCGGTTATAATGTACTCCACATAGATCACCAAAACAAAAAAGGGGGTGGCGTTGCCATCCCCTACTCCAACCACCTCACCATTACAAGTATTATGAAACCTATCCCATCTTTTTCTCCTGCTGAACTACTTACAGCTAACCTTAAAATAAATGACCACACCACTATCACAGTAGCAGCCATCTGTATTCCTCCATGTATTCCTCCAGGAGACAACATTCCTCTGCTTGAAAATATTCTTTCATACTTTTCTCAACACATCCCCAATGAAACTATCCTCCTTGGGGATGTCAACATTAACTGGTTAACTCTCAGTAATCCAGAATAATACTCATTAATTTGTATACCTTTACACAGCTAATCTCCCAACCTACCCATACAAACAACTCTCACACATCTAGTACTCTTATCGACTGGGTACTTGTATCTAATCCTTCCAAATATCATAACCCTGAAACCGTGCCAAACACCCTGAGTGATCACTGACCTATAAAAGTGCTTAGGTTCTCTCCCCATTCTCAAAACCTCCTAAATCTATCACTTGTAAACTCTCTTAACTTCTATCCAGAAACCTTTAATGTCCTCCTCTCTAAAGTAAACTGGAAATTCCTTACCCAACTCCCACTAGAAGAAGCAGTCCTAGCTTTCAACACCACCTTCCTTAACATCTTACTCACTTGCTCCCCCTCGCAAAGTCTGAATTAAGTTCACAATATCTCCATGGCTTTCAAAAGCCATTCATACTTTTATGATAACTAGAGACAAACTATGGAAAAAATGGTCACAAACTAAGCTCTCTGCAGACTTACAAAAATATAAAGAACTCAGAAATCTGACAAAAAAATAACACACAAATATAAAAAGGATTTCTATAACAGACCTCCCACAGCCCTAAAATCTAATCCTAAACAATTCTGGAACTCTATTAACCAAATATTACATCCCGGTAATCTTAGCTCCCCCAATCCATGCCCAGACAAGACATCTGAAGAAACTGCCACTATCTTCAATACATGTTTTATCGATTCAATATCTAGCTACTGAACCCTAATCCAAACTCCTCTACTACTAACATCTCCAACTTTTCTGAACCACCTACTCCTAATACTATCTCCTCAAATACCTTCTCTTTCAAACCTGTACCTACTAGCTACATAAAAACTTTACACTCTAAATTAAAACCATGCTCAGCATCAGCTGACAATATTCCTTCCACTTTTCTTGTACTAGCAGCTGACTCTCTTGCTCTCCTTGTTTCTATCGTAATGAATAGCTCTATCTCTGAATCTAAAGTCCCTTCCATCTGGAAACAATGCTACACTTTACCTATACACAAAGGAGGTAACTCTTCTGATATCTCCAACTTTAGACCTATCGCTGTCCTCTCCCCTCTCTCTAAAGTACTAGAAAAATGTATTCATAAAGAAGTTATGCAGTATCTAATACAGGAAAATCTACTTACACCCACTCAACATGGCTTCAGACCCAAACATAGCACCACTACAGCTCTATTATCCTTCCTCATCACAATCTCTATAGCCATGGACGACCATAAACATATTTCTTGCCTATTCTTGGACCTCTCAAAAGCTTTCGACACTGTCTCTCACTCTCTTCTGCTGCACAAACTGCACAACCTCAACTTCTCCTCTGATACTGTTGCATGGTTCTCCAGCTACCTCACTGATAGATCTCAATCAGTGAGATGGCATTCTGCACTCTCCCCTCCTCTCCCTGTCAAAATGGGTGTACCTCAAGGGTCTATCCTAGGGACTTTACTTTTTAATATCTTTACTAATCAGCTCTGTATGTCCTGTCCTCAGTCATCTTTAGTGCAATACGCAGATGACTGTACAGTCATCACCACAGCCAACTCTCCGTATAAGCTCTTCTCAGCTACTCGGGCATCTTTTTAACTTACAAAGTAAACACCAAGTCCATGAACTGCAAAGGTGAGGCTTCAGAACAGCAGCTTCAGTTTAGTAAAAAAATATACTCCAAAACAGCAACCTCAGCTTAATAAGGTGTATACTCAAATTTCTCCAACCACAGAACAAAGATCTGGATTCCACTCGGCTGCAACACAGTTTTATTGGTACACAAGCGCTTTCACAAACAGCTTCTTCAGGTGTATAACAACCATTAAAATACACACACCTTATATAACACTTAGTCAGTCACATGACTCTGCTTAACCATTTTTAAAGGCATATATACACATTCTAAGTGTTACTTTCTTGATCCACTCTTACAAATTCTAAACTTATATAGTATAAAAAATATATGTTAAAAACATACGTAAAGTTCTAAAAAATTCAACATTCACCTATTCATGGTCTGTTTTTTTAATATTGGTCTTATAGGAACAGAATCATTCAGTCCATGCCCTGAACTAGCCCTTAACCTAATAATCCATTCAGCTTCTTTTTCCTCGGTCCTTGCTTTTATATCACCCCCTCTTATATCAGTGAATGTTGTACTTAAGACAACAAATTTAAAAACCTGTTGTTCATTGGTAACTGACACATGCTTCGCTAGTGCATTAAAACTACTTCTTTTCTTAATGTGATATAGGTGTTCTCTTATCCTATCTTTTAAAAAACGATCTGTTTTCCCTACATAAAATTTGTGACATGCCTGGCAGATAGCCAGATATACTACATGTGCTGTATCACATTTCGCATAGGTTCGCAGATAAAACGTCTCCCCTGTGTCAGGGTGTTTAAATTGTGAATCATTACAAATAAAACTACAAAAGTTGCACTTGCCACATGGTCTAGTGCCCTTTTCATTTTCTCTACCTTTCAGTTCTCTGTCTGTACAGAGCCTTCTTTTTAAATTCTTCTTATTTTTAAAGCTAAATTGTGGCTTTGTGCCTACTAACTTTTTCATTTTACAATCTGATGTTAATATATTCCAATGTTCATTTATAATATTAGTGTACAGCCCAACATCTCTTGAATAATTTAAACATATCCTGACATTCTTGAGTCACTTTCTCTTTCCCATTCACTAATTGTAAAATGAAAGCGTTAGTAGGCACAAAGCCACAATTTAGCTTTAAAAATAAGAAGAATTTAAAAAGAAGGCTCTGTATAGTCAGAGAACTGAAAGGTAGAGAAAATGAAAAGGAGCACTAGACCATGTGGCAAGTGCAACTTTTGTAGTTTTATTTGTAATGATTCACAATTTAAACACCCTGACACAGGGGAGGTGTTTTATCTGCGAACCTATGCGAAATGTGATACAGCACATGTAGTATATCTGGCTATCTGCCGGGCATGTCACAAATTTTATGTAGGGAAAACAGATCGTCTTTTAAAAGATAGGATAAGAGAACACCTATATCACATTAAGAAAAGAAGTAGTTTTAATGCACTAGCGAAGCATGTGTCAGTTACCAATGCACAACATGTTTTTAAATTTGTTGTCTTATGTAGAACATTCACTGATATAAGAGGGGGTGATATAAAAGCAAGGACCGAGGAAAAAGAAACTGAATGGATTATTAGGTTAAGGGCTAGTTCAGGGCATGGACTGAATGATTCTGTTCCTATAAGACCAATATTAAAACAGAGACCATTGAATAGGTGAATGTTGAATTTTTTAGAACTTTACGTATGCTTTTAACATATATTTTTTATACTATATAAGTTTAGAATTTGTAAGAGTGGATCAAGAAAGTAACACTTAGAATGTGTATAATATGCCTTTAAAAATGGTTAAGCAGAGTCATGTGCCTGACTTAAGTGTTATATAAGGTGTGTGTATTTTAATGGTTGTTATACACCTGAAGAAGCTGTTTGTGAAAGCGCTTGTGTACCAATAAAACTGTGTTGCAACCGAGTGGAATCCAGATCTTTGTTCTGTGGTTGGAGAAATTTGAGTATAAACCTTATTAAGCTGAGGTTGCTGTTTTGGAGTATATTTTTTTTACTAAACTGAAGCTGCTGTTCTGAAGCCTCACCTTTGCAGTTCATGGACTTTGTGTTTACTTTGTGGATACTCGAATACTTTTATGCAAAGGTGCCTGTAACATTGGGTGGTTTGTATCATTCAGATCTTTTTAACTTAGTTGAAACATGGCTCTCCCAACAACCAGCTCATCCTTAACCCTAAAAAAAAACAAAGCTGTTACTCTTCCTAACTAAAAAGTTCATATATATTAAACACTCCCTCTCCATACAGTCCCTTAATAGCACTCCCATTCAGGTAGAATCCAGTACTAAGCTCTTAGGCGTAACCATCGACTATCAGCTTAAATTTGACTTGCATGTTAATAAATGTATCAAAAAGACACATTCAAAACTAGGGCTCCTTTACCGTAACAAGAAATTCCTTACCTCTGAAGCCAAGATTACTCGGTCTCTCTTACCTACCTTCTACCCAGTCTAATGTACAATTCTCAAATTCTCACAAATCTTAACTCCGCACTCCAAACTCAAATCTACCTACAACAAGATAGCTAGATTTGCTGCCCAACAAACCTACAAATCCCATCACTGTCTGTCTCTAAAACACCTAAACTGGCTTGAATTACCCCACCAGCTTCTTCTGTCTCCGCTCCAGATCATCCATTCTATCCTATACCAGCCTTCCTACTGCCCAGCACTATCCCCTATCAGCTCTCATTATTCTCCCTCCAGACCTCTCCCAAGCTCTAACCAAGACCTACTACAAATCTGCAAACCCAAGTCTAAATTTGGACGCAACATGTACAGCTATTACCCCACTATTGCCTGGAATAGGCTCCCACTAGAAATTAGGACCCTTGCACATCCTAAACAATTTAAGACAGCCACCAAAGAGCACTTTAAAAGTCACTGGTCTTGCCACTGCACTCTCCCTCCTTAACATCCCCTACTTCTCATACCTTAATCTATTTTCTGCCCTTAACTCACTCTTCTCACTAGCTCTCTCTAGTCTTCCTTGACTACTCTTTCTACTGTCTTCTAAAATCTATTAAGCAAATTGCCTCAGAGAAACATTCTATTGTAATTGTCTTGCCTTCATGCAACTACGTCATGATAAAACTGTTTTTTTAACCACTTACCTCTGAAACTGTACTCATCTTAATGACTATTTCTTTTTATACATCTTGAAATAGTTATGCTATACTCTTGATTATTGATACTGTATAACATTGTATTACTACTTAATGCCTTGTAATAATCCTGTAACATTGCTGTTTAATGCTAATTTATAATGCAAATTGTATAATATGTTGGAGCATTTCTCCCCGGGCCTTCGCTGAAAAAGGGCTCTTCAGCTCAGTTGGACAATCGCGGTCAACAAATGTAAAATAAAAATAAAATAATTTTTTTAAAGAAGGAACTAGTTCCTCGACAGTCAAGGTCCAGTTAGCAGTGAAATCAAATTTTCACATTGGATTTGAAGGTTCTTCCGTTGCCTCTCATAAGCTGTGCAAAGCCTTTTTGTAAGGCACTCTTAGGCCTCTTATTAAAGATTGTACTCCCCATGGGATCTAAATGTGGTACTGAAAGCACTTATCTATCCCCCCTTTGAACCAACAGCTAGGTGTGATGTTAAATATCTGTGTTGAAAACCATATTTCTGGTTGCCATTACTTCTGCCAGACTAATTTCAGAGATTCAAGCATAGTCTTAAAAACCACCATGCTTTTATCTTTTACAAGGATAGAGTTGCATTACAAATTAATGCATCCTTTCTCCCTAAGGTGGTATCAGACTCTAATATCAACCAGTCCTTTAATTTGCCAGTACTCTTTCCTAAATTTGCTAACAAGGCCGAATACATGTTACACTTATAAGATGTTAACAGACAATTATGTTTTTACCTATGTAGAATGAAAAAACATCAGGAAAACTGACCAATTATTTGTTTCATTTTAAAGTTGGGGAAACTAGTTGCCAAAGTAACTTTAGCCAGATGGCTGGCTGATTTGTATTTCTTTTATTTATAACAAATTGGACATTGCTTTGTCTAAACCATTACTAGCTCATTCAACTAGATCCATGCCAACTTCAGATTTTCAATCTAGTGTGGACACTGATGATGTATGTGCAGCAGCAACCTGAACTACTCCCCATGCCTTTATTCCTCATTACAAATTGGATCTGGTCTCCAGAGGTAGAGCATCATTTGGTTTAGTGGTTCTCAGGAATATCCTTCTTTGAGTCCACCTGGGATTTTACGTAGCTGGGGATTCTGCCCCATAAATTGAAAGTGAATTAAAATTGACATCATCAGATAAAGAAGTTAGGTACTCACCGTAACGTTCTATCTGTGTCGTCTATTTTCATTCTTCCTCAACTTCCCTACCTTCAACCGTAGAAAAGTACTGGAAGAGCGAGTGGTTAGGGGATGTCAGTTCCCTGATATTGAGCTCCAGATATAGTCTTGTCACTCTATGACGACTAATATTTCTTTCTGCTAAACTCTGCAAACAAGATCTGAGGTACTTTGGGTTGGTGCATTGTAGGTAAGGGAGAAGCTCAAGAGTTTTGGTTGCACGAGCTTTAGCAATGGCCTAGTCGGATCAGAGGGATTAGATCCGAACCCCATAAGTTGAGGAAGAATGAAAGTGGACAGCACAGATGTAATCCTTTTGTGAGTACATAACTTGTTTTTTTGTTCATTCTCCGAAACCCTCTTAAACCTGTTCAGGATTACAGCTGAGCCAGAGCCTGTCCTAGAATTTGGTTGGATGTACACTAGTGAAAATAATTCGGAATGGAGGTCCATCCCATTGCCAGATGCACATGCATGTGCAAAAATGTGCATATATACAAACACGCTACAAATGTTTTGGAGGATAGCCCTTATACCCATGGTATGTCTTTGAGATGAGAGTGAAAATGCACATGAACTCAGGGAGGGCATAAAAACTCCACACAGAAAGTATCCTGGCTGAGAATCAAACTGAGACCAAGCACTGTGAAGCATCAATACCACCCAATGCATCTCTCTGTTGCCACTACTTGTTTCATTTATTTCTGTAGCACTTCTACATCATTTTACAGACTCAATGCGTTTGTTTCTACTTTCTTTATGTACGGACCAGATGCCTGTTTGCTATGTTCTTTCTGCAAGGTTACCTAGATTTACCATATAGAAGAGGTTGGCTGTTTTTAAAAGCCTTAAGAATGAATACTCTCACCACCATGCGGGGGGAGGGAGGTCATAAAATCAGGTTTTGCACCATTAGATGAAACATTACACTGACAGGATTATCCATTTCTTGCATGAAGTATCCATTGGGTCCTCCTGTGATCTGGGAGTGATAGACAGGACCTGCATTCTTGGGACATTAACAGAGGTGTGGTGTTTTATTGACAGGCTGGCAGATAACAAGACTGGTATCTTGTCTGATTTTTTTTGTTTTACTGACCTGTTATTTATTACAGAGACCTGATTTGACAATCATTTCTGTCTAGTCCTTGCAGTCTTAGTGCTTCTGGTTTCTCTGTAGTACAATGTTATGTGTCTAGATTAGGCTGGGATGTGGAATGGCAATTATAATTTGAAGGTTAAATTGAAGGAAATTAGAGATGGATTGAGTTTGATGGGTATCTCCTTTTCTATCATTCATCCGATGGTTTGAGAACATTCCCTCAGGAGTTCTTTGACTTATTTCAGTGGTACTGACTTTTTTTTCCAAATTAGTTTTACAGGGGACATAAACATTCGGTGATGAGGAAGTGACCTTTGTAAAATAATTCCTTTGTGTTATGAAAGAATTAATTCAGGTTTGCGCAGGTTGTTACCTCTGCTGCCTATAAAATCGGGAATATTTTGAACTTAGTCCACATCTCAGGATATGTTAATATCAGCATGTCAGCACCATCCGTGCTGTCAGGTGTGGTTGTTTCCATGTTAGGGGGAGTGTCCTCATTAATTACTTAATACCACCTGTAGATCTCCTCACTGTGATGCATGCACTAGTATCCTTCCATTTGGATTACTGTAGCATAGTACTTGAATTAGTGGTAATGCATGCACCCAACCATCTCAGCAGCCCTAGTTAACCTGCGATGCATCTTTCACATAGCTTGACAGAATCTGGTGATAGACATATAGCCACTAGAAAAGCAAAGAAAAGTTTTCCTAGCACTATTTCATAACAAAAAGTGTGTGTGTGTGTATATAACATATACATGTACACACACACACACACACACACACATACATATATATATATATATATATATATATATATGTATGTGTGTGTGTGTATGTATATATATATATATATATATATATATATATATATATATATAGACATACATATATACACATATGTATGTATGTATGTATATATATATATGTATATATATATATATATATATATATATATATATATATATATAAAATATACACATGCACACACACACACAGTGTGTATTGCATTTAGTTTACTGGTTAGGTCCTGTGGGGCTAATTTGAGCTCTGCGTCTACTGAAGTGGTCCACAGCCTAGTTACTAACTGTGGAATCCAGATGGCAACATATGCCAGTGCCTCATAGCTTACACTAGCTTTGTATCGGGCAGTGCCAGACCTATAAAATTCTGATCCTGATATCTTTTGCTCCACACAGCCCAGAGAGCCTACTGTCAGGACCAGCTGATCTGATATCAGCCTTCCTGCTTCTTGTGACTGGACTCCCAGGGACTGCTAGTGTTTTTTTTCTCAGAAAAAAAGTAGTTTTAGTCTTACACTGATTGGATATTTACACATCTGAGTCTGTATCTATGAAATTTGCCGTTGGCTCTCTAAATGGTGTCCCCAGTGTTGGATGTCTTTTAATCATTTACTCTAAAACGTAATTTTTTGAGTGTACATATGATTATTTTTCTTGGCTGCAGTCCACTGTCTATGATCTGATCATTTACTTTTTTTTAGTAATTTTTATTTGTTTTTAAATGGTAATATTCCATAATAAAATGTAAAAAAAACACCCACAGCTGACTGAAAAAAAAAATAAAAGTATAGAAAGGGAAAATTAAGGAAGAAAGGGAAACACAACTGTTTAGTTTATATCCATTGGCAAGTTTACATCTTCTTCTTTCGGCTTTTTCCCGGTTAGGGGTTGCCACAGCGGATCACCTTGTCCGCTCATGATTGGCAGTGGAGTTTTACGGTGTCGAGTTGCCAGCCTGGCGCCCAACCTTCCACAGAAGGTACAAACACACACACACTCACACCTAGGGCCAGTTTAGAGTGTCCAATCCACTTAACCTCAAATATAATGTCTCATAACCTTTTCTTTCCATCTTGAAAATATATATACTCAATTACATAACTTGCCTTTCGTAATATGTGCATATGAATTATAATAACTTTTTTGAAGTAATGTTAATAGCTTTCCACATCACAGTACTTCCTCACACATAACATACTTATCCCTTGACAAATATTCAGTGTATAAATTCCATCATTCAGTCCTGGAAAATTCAGGCATACTACAGAAATTCCAATACTTTAATATATATTTAGTTACCATACTGGATAAGCTTTTCTTCTAGGTTCACTTGAATACATCACAAGCATATGTAGCAAAAAACTTGCAGTGTAAAAAATACTTATCAAAGTTTGCACAACTTTGTATTTTGACCCAATTCTAATGTACTAGGGCATGACCACCACTGGTGATAAAGGTTCATATTGGCAATATCAACATTTGGGATCTGGTGCAGCATGCATTAAATATATTGTATAAAAAGAAAAAAGTTTTTCATATGTAATCTTATATTAATATGCTTTATTTTTAACCGATTTGTGATGATAATTGATCAACATATTCGTTTTTGTCATTTTATAGTAGTTATTTGTTTGTCATTTTTCTAATTTATAGTTTGTGATGTCTTATTTTGTACCATGCTTGCATTCAAACACTTGAACCTGAAGAGGAAGGTGGACAGTAATGACTGTGATTCTAAATCACCTTTCCCTTCCAGTCTGCATCCAGCATCTCCCTTACTGGGTGGCAGGTCCTCCCATTTCAATGAAGATTGGTTCAACCTGACTTAAGATAAATGGGTAAAGTAATCATAGTGCTTCATTACGTTCCTTGTCTGCAAGGATTTTAGTACAATTGTGGACACCGCAATGACATAGCAGTTATTGCTGCTTCACAGCTGTTGATTCTTCAGGTCAGTTCTTAGCCAGAATGCCTACTTTATGAATTCTGTGTCCATTTTGTCTGCTTGAGCTCTAGTTTCCTCCCACATCCTAAACAGATGATGCTGTAGGCGAATAAGTGATGCTCCATGTTGCTCTTAATTGAGTATTCCGTGTGGGAGTGATTGTCTGTCTGGATCCAGCACCACATTGCCATATTTTTTCAAACACTTTTATTGAATTATCACTTGTGACATAGGCAAATTTACAGTAATATAAAAGTAATCAAACTATAATGTCCTGCCTTGCACACACTGAATGCCTGGATAAGCTCCAGGATGCCTAAAACCCTGAACTGGATGAAGAATGTATGAATGATAGGGTATAAACATTGAGCCACCATGCTCAGACCTATGTTAAGTATTATGTATTCATCTCTTATGTTCCTTTTTTCAAATGCATTTATTTTCTTTGCAGTAGGGTATGCTGACCATTTTGAGACTTTGTTAGTAACTTGTGATTCCAGCCTAAATTCTTTTTATTCATTTTCTTTAAAATGTGTTGAATTTTTTTTCCTGACTTTGGACTTTTTTTTCTGCAGGAGATTTCCTTCCTTTTTCTCCAGCCTTACCAGTCAAACAATTGTGCCTCGTATCCTTCTTGTCTTGCTTGCCTTGCTGACCAAGGCTGTGGATGGTGTCCCTTCAGTAACACGTGTCTACATAGGATTGATTCCTTTGGTGAACCAGCCCTCTGCAATGGTGGAGAGATGCATTTAATCCTATGGCCTTCCAGCTGCACCTTATGTGAGGATTATAGGGATTGCAACTCCTGCAGTGAGGTAATTGTTGCATGGCTGTTTATGGTGTGTGTAACCACAACTGTACAGTGAGTGTAAGCAATTTGTCAATGAGTAGTTACTATGGAAACGAGAACATTTTTCAGAGATTTTTTTTTCTTGCTACCCCTTTTAAGTACTGTAAAACTAGACAGTGGTTTTAAATGTGTATTTTTTAACTAAATGTTTATAGTGCCTAGAAAGCATATGTTTCCACATATTGTATTTGATCAGAAAACAGACTGTCATCATTTTCATTATAGATATTTTTTTCTGACGTGATAAACATTTAAATTGTAGATAATATTTTGAGAAGTTGTTTACAGTGAATTTTCTTTCACGTTCTGCTTATTGAGATCCCTTGTTAGTGACTAAATCTTTCATCTTGGGTTCCATTGCTGTTGGCTTGCATATGCCAAAGGTACATACCAGTGCGTCCCACACTGTATATGGAAGTATGCATGTCCCCTATTCCCCCATTATTTCTAGATGATTTTGCTGTGTGCTTCTCCTTACAAATCACCACATAGTTGGAAAATCTGTGCTTTTTTTGTCTGCCATTTTGACTTTACTGTATTGCTGTTTTGCCTTTGCTTTATTACTTCATTTATCTTCTTGCCTTGGACATCTGTGCAGTGATTACCTCTTGGGCTTGGACAAAATGGCTGATACCAAGTGCGGAAATGAAAGGAGTGCCTTCTGTGTAAGGCTGCAGCCATTGAGGAGACAGCTGTTCAAGAGACTACCCTCTGACTCCTGCTCTTGGCAGTGAGACTTGAAGCGTGAGCGTTACCTTCTTCCCCATACTTGAGCCCTGGACTTGATTACAAGTTCACATAAAGTGGATTATTGAGTACCTAGATGACCTCTGTTGGTGGAACTTTGCCTCAGCAGGGTTTACATTCCTTGCCATCCCTGAAACTGACATCTTGCTAGTGAGGATTGAGCAGGCCTCTTCTAGCAGTGGTAGGTCAGTGGAGGAGCCATTAATGGTATTAGATGTGTAGTATTCATTTTGTAACCTGGTGGGAGTTGGACAGAAGCAGTCAGGATATCTCTTTTTGTGCTCTTGGTTCAGTGTCTGTGGTAGTCCCATGTTGGACATGTCAGATAGACACCATTTCCAGCTTCCATGTGGTCCCTTTTCTTGTGCCTGGCACATGATAGATGAACCTCATCTATTTTGGTCATTATTTAGAGGAACACTTCTTTCTTTCTTGATTTTTGATGTCTTCATAGATGTGGAATATTATAGTCCTGGGGCTAAAGTAGATCAACCTCACATGCCTTCCTTTTTGACTGAGTCTCCTCTGCAAACTTGAATTTATTTTTTTCCTCTCATTTGTGTCCCTTTGTCAAGGGGAGACCTTCTCTCGCCCATTATGGGATTTGGTTTAGCCTAGGATCTGGGGGTCCCATGCTTTCTGATGACTTCTTTCATTAAGGAATGCAGGCCTTTGGATACACTGTCCAGGATGGTCTGCTGCTTAGTTTTCTTGGAGCTCTGCTAACTTTAATCATCCGGACCTCCTCTTCCAGCAAGTCCCTGATGGTAAGAGACATTCTAGGTGACATCTGTGGCTGGCCATAATCTTTGGTTTGAGGGATCTTGCCAGGGACTCTAATTAGCTTCAGCTGTGGAGGATAACCTGGCTTGCCAATTCATTGTACTCCTAAAACATATGTTCCCTACTTACCTCTTCCCCATAACACTTCCAACATTTGCTATCTATCTGAGGAAAAATTCTTTGAAGTTTGCTTGGATACAAACATATGTTTGCAAACACTTCCAAGCAAAGATCCTAAACCTTCTGGATTTTGCATACTTTGTTGCATACTTGGGAGCAGTACATATGTCATCCTATTGTTCTCTTATAAATCACTTTTCCAATCTCTCTTACCAATCTTTTCTAACCTCCTCTGATTGATTCTCATACCTATCATGCAATATTTTATATGCTGTACTAATTATCCCGTTTTTAACAGCAGCTTCTGTTCTAGATTTGACTAAAACTCTCACCAGAGCAAGTCTTTCACTTAAGATTCCCCTTTCCATTTCTCTTTTTCTATACTCTGATATCACTTCTTGGCAGGGAAGGCATTCTCTAGCCTACAGTATAAATGTCTTCTTGGCCCCTTCCCACTCTTTCCTTTCAATCACTAATTATTTGCTCTTAGTACCTTGGTTCCTTTGCCATTTTTCTCCAGTAAGTTCCTGCTCCCTCTTGCCTATTTTCTGTACCCCTAAATTCAGTAGTCCCTTTTGCTAAAATCCCCTTTCTCCAGTCTCATTTTGGCTTTGTTCTTAGAATACTTTCTGCTACTTTATGAATATAATATTCTGCATGCCTGCTGCTGTTCTCCTTAAGGATCTGCATCCAAAATCCCACTCTCCATATTTCTTGAATTGTTTTTCCTGCTTCATAATGGTCATCCCTTTCCACTTAGAATTATAACCTTTAGCTTGTGTTATGTGTAGCTGTAAACTATTCCTTCAAATCAAGTAATCCTGAACCTCTGTGTTCTTTTGGAAGAATAAAATTATCCCACTTAACCCTCCACAAAATCACACTGATCCGTATCTATCAGTTCTTTGACATTCTTTAAGCAAGTATAGACATAAACACTTTATAATCATGGTTTAAAATTGAAATGAGTCTATATGAAGCTGAGTCTAATGGGTCTTTAGGTATTGTAGCCACCACATCTTTCTTCCAAGATGTTTTTGCTTCCCCTCCTTTTAAACTACTGCTAAACAAAACCTTCCAGATCTTTATCACTTTTACAAACTTCCACAAGAATACCATCTGTTCCTGGAGACTTTCCTGCAGATTGATTATACATCACCATTTTTATCTCACCTCCTCCTATCTTAACTGTTTGTTGAACCTCATGTACGGGGTTGGGGATTGTAAAAATGGTTAAGTTGTTCACAGACACAAGGTACACAGTTTGATTCTCACTTTTGAAAGGAAATTGTCCATGTTTAAAATGGCTTCCAGAGGCCGCTAGCCATGGCATACTTGTGTCTTCCATAAATATTTCCATTTGTGTTCTTTCTTGATTTTCACATTTCTGTACTTAATACAAATTTTCATAAAATTTCTGAAATATCTGTTGATACCTCTGTAGCATCTCTGGTTATTTTTCTTGTTGTAGGCTTCCTAAGTTTGTTAATAACCCTTTCTACATTCTGTAGCGCAAGTCATGCTAAAAGTTTTTTGTCCTCTGGACCTATCAAAAAATTATTGCTTAACAACAACCTTTCTAAACACATGCTTATTATCCAGATACTCCCTTATTATCTCTTTAGCACTTTGCAATTGTGCCTCTTGTTCTGCGAGATTCCCCTTATTCTGTAATACTTTAACATTTGTCAGTCCCTCTAAATAATTCTTATTTGCTTCTTAACCATTTCTGTTATTTCTATTGTGTTTTTAAATTCCATTTTCATTTTATCCCACTTAGTAGCTGTAAATTCTAAAAAAAAAAAAAATATTTTCCCTAATAACTCTTGAATAAGTTTCACCTTCCTTAAATTCCTCTCTTTAACAGGTAGGTGGGAAAGCTCCACTGTTTCATTTTTACTTCATTGTCCTGCATTTTTGTCTTAGTTTTTAAAAAGCTTTCAACTAAGTGCACATGTTCCTGTGAAAAATAATTTCTCTCTGTTCTGGCCCATTTATTGCACCGTGGGAGATGTTATGTAAATTCTCTCCAGAGTTCCTTCTTCTGAATCCACATCTTTTATTCCAAATATTTGTATACATTTTTTTTCAGAAAACTACTCTCTTTTGTTATATTTCCCTTCTAGGCCTCCCAGATACATCCTGACTGTTGCAAATCAACTTCCAGTCCCCACCTATAAGTAATATTCCCTGCTGAAAGGTGATTACTTTTACATTCTATAGTAGCAGTTTTTGGTGGCATTTAAGTACATGCCAACATAATTGTCCTCCCTTGCCAGTAGCCTCTTACTACCAGAAGTCTACCATTATTATCTTTTCCCTCTTCTGTCACTGTTGGAGCTCCTTTGGCAGTTAGTGTAGTTACTCCTGTTTTCTTCTGTCCCTGATATTCTGCAGAATATCCATCCTAAAATCCTTTATCAAATTCACATGCTGATTTATTTCCAGATGTGTTTTTTGCAGCATTATTTGCATTCTGCATTTCTTATTTATGATTCTGTATTGTTACTTTTTTTGCCTATACCTGCATGTCCATTTAGGTTCCAAAATAATATGGATAACATAGCCGTTATAATAAAAAAATATTATTCCCATCTATTGTACATAACAGCTTTTTTAATGTGTATTTTCAACTTTTGTGTTACATGCACACACTAGTGTTTGTCAGGTTGATCTTTTATATAGTTGTTTCTTGTCATCTCCATTTGAAGCTATGTCACATTTTTTCAAGACTCTGTTTTAATGCAAACCCTCAAACAAAAGGTTAAATACATTTCAGAATACCCCCATGACCTATTAACTTAGAAAAAACACACAAAACTATGTACAGCTTCAAAAATGAAATGTAACCCTCCAGATAGTAACATTTGCTCCCAATCTCCACAATACCTCTCAGTAGTAATAATAAATGTAGACTGAGCCTGTAATAATGAGAGGAAAAGGCACAAAAATAGAAACAGATTTTAAAAATGACGTTTAACAGCTTAGAAAGTTGTTAGAATAACAGGATTTTTGTTAGCATGCATTTTTTAAAGGATATGACGTCTGAAACTTAAATTTGTCATTTTTTAATTCTCAGTGATTTGCCAGAAATATGTGGCAAAAATCTGGGCATTCTGTGTAAAGACATTTGAGAAGTATGCTATCCAAGGCGACCTTGTGATATTGATATTTACCCATTTTGGAATTATTTTTCTTCCTACATTGTAGACTTTTTTTTTTTTACATTATGTAGTGATTTCCTAATTAGGTTTGTGACTTTGGTGATATTTGAGTCTGTTGTAATCCCTAAAAAAGGTCACCAACAAGTGTGCTTTTGAAAGACAGCTTTCACCAAAGGATTTTCACTGTTTCTGACTAAATTTTGTACTATTTATACCTTAAGTATTTTAGAGCTTAAAAATGTTGGTCTTTGTAGCAGTTAAGTATAGCGGTTTCATATTTCAGTGATCAGGGAGTCCATGTGTATTAAACAGATGGATAAAAAAAAAATTAAGTTTCTGCAGGTAGAAAACGTATGAGGCCTTTAGGACCTTCATGAATCTTGAGAGTGCCTACATATTTGTCTGCAGTTGGCATAGGCTGCTCCTCCTTCAGAGGCTATATAGGCTAACAGTGAGACAGATATTAGTATTCTGGTCTATCTAGGCCTTTCAAGAATTTTTGTGTCACAGCTCGATGATGGTTCCCAGGTGCCCCCGGTTGTCGATTTGAGTTCTTGTACAGTGCTAAAGCATAGTTTCTGTGATATGCCATTTATTTTTGCACAGGAACCCACAAGCGTTGAGGTGGGAATTACTTGTCTCTCTTCATATCTTTTTAACCTTCAAGACTACACCCAATTTACCTACGGTTTACACCATCACTTCCACCATCTGTGTCAGCCTTTGACAGCATGTGTTTTGATAGAATATCCTATGATATGACAGAGGCTCTTTCTTTCTTGTGTTCATCCCACTGAGTCCTGTCTTATGGGTACTCTTCAAGACAGCCCCTCATAAGAGACAAGGAATGAGACATCCCTTTAGTTTTTGGTCTGTCCAAATGTGTACACCACACTACTCAGTTGTGGTACAAGTGGTGATGGATGATGAGTTTATCCCTAGGTGTCTTGTATTCTTCCTCACCCCTGAAGGAGATATCCATTGGGGTAACACTTCAGATTGGGGGTCAAGAGCTTGCTGCCTTGACTTGCTGATAATAGAAGATTCCAGCTTCACTGCTTTTTGACAGCACCTTGCTAGAGCCTTATTCACAGTTCCATCTCCCAGGAAGCTTTTACCAGTTGGAGGAGAAATATAGATACAGAAAGGTTGCAAATCTGGCTGTTATTTCTTTAAACATGGCTTGAGAGTCAGAGCTGGTGACTTCCACTTCAGACATCAGGGCCATTAATTACTAAATGTACTTGCTACAATGTCAAAGATGCATTACAGACTTGTGAGTGATAGTATCAGGCACATATTTAACCATCTGTTTTCTAAATTCTTACAGACCAGTCCTCAAGGTCATTTAACTGACACAGTTCCCCAGTGAGGCATGGTAGGGAAGGTAAATGAACTGTGAATAACCCACTGTGTCACCTGCTGGATTGCCAGCTTGCTAACAGATAAAATGCAGGAAATCCAAAAATAGTGAAAGTTACTTCCACAAAGAGACCAGTCACCAGTGGTGTACCCCGGGGTCCTGTTCTGGGGCCTCTCCTGTTTGGCATCTGCTTTTCTGAAGTAAAAGCCAATATCAAAGGCCTCTGGCTGACTAAGATTGCAGATGACTAAAATTGGATATCCATTTTCAAGTAACAGAAGATTTCTTCAGATTTCTTCTAATCCCATGGAGGTCTCAGCTGCATCTGTCTCAGCCACTCCTTATATGTGATGGGCGTTCTCATAATGACTGCTTGGTTGGGGAGTAATGTGCATGCCCCCAATGCATCATTCCTTAGTGCATGTAACATTAACAATGTGAACCTGCCCTGGCCTCTTCCATGAGCAATGTCTTGCTTTGTGTAGGTGTTGCTAATGGATTAGGTCACCTCATTTCTCATAGGATCTGCAAGCTCACATTGGTAACTGAAACCTGCCCTGTATCACCTTGTCCCTTCAGGGGCCATGCTGCTAATTGAACACAGGCCACTTGGATCTCAGGGCTTCATCCCTATATGCCACAGGGCCAGGATGTAACATGCATAATCTTTGTATTAGGAATGTGTTAAATGATTCATGGATCAATCAGTTTATGTACTAACAGATGGTGAGACTTGATAGGGAGTACCTGAAGAAAGGAGGACTTGGAGCCATGAAGGAAGGGAAGATTAAAGTGATATGTTGGGAATAATTGAGAAGTGGGACTGAGTGGGGTTCTTGGGGGTGAATGCAGCAGAAGTATGGTCTTCTAGTATAATTTCAAGTACAGCTGGGTTAATTGATATGGCACAAAGTATGGGATTGGTTTATCTTTTATTAGAATCACCTTCTCTGACGTTATTGTTGATGGAAGTTAAAGAATCTTCACGTATGGTAAGACTAGTGAGTAGCGTATATAAAGGCCTTCGGGAATTTCAATCTTTACTACGGGAAAAGACGAAAGACCCAACAACTATGGGGATAAGTTGCAGAGAGAGAGACTGTAGCCTCTGTGTGAGGAATAAAATTTAGAAAAGTAATGGCAGGTGTACTGCAAGATCAAAATGCTTTGGAATATTTACTTGGAATAGTACCCGCAAATATAAGTCTGAAGAAGACAATACCGAATGTGGAGCAGATTGCTGGAGGTAGGATTGGGGGGGAATTGTGGGGAACTGGAAATATGTTTTATGTTCAAAGTTGCTAAGATTTTAAGAATTAATTAGTGCAGATGTTATATCTAGGCTTTTGTGGCAGGGAATACCCAAAGAAACTTGGGATGTTCTTTGTGTTTCACTGTTGCAGTCATCATATTTGGGTTATCTGCTTGCAGGTAGCCCTCAGTCGGCTTGATTATCAAAGTCTTGGGTCCTGCGTCGGTTGCTGTCTCATCTTCCATTACGTCAGGTAGTCAGGGGTATAAAGCATGCAGCCAATGCCATTTTATCAGTCTTTTTTGCTGTGCAGTGCCCGAAGCAGAAGCAGTTTGCACGTGCCGGTCAGCCGACTCCTGAAATTTTCATTTTCGAGTTTCAGATCCGAAGTCTTCAACTAAGCTGAGTACCCCATTGGGGATCCTTTTTCTTGCCCTAAACCGATGTCAGTAAAAGTTAAGAATTGTATTTCTTGGGGAAAGCAAAATACCTCATAAAGATTTTCATTCATACTGCATTCCATGCCTAGGCCCAGACCACGACGTACCTTACTGTCGGTTTTGTGCCTTATTTAATCTTCGAACTATTCGTCGTCTGTTAATTTCTCATCTAAATATTTTGGTACTTGGTTCAATTATCCAGAAATGGCTTCGGTAAGCCACCCGACTACCGACATTCTGAAAAAACGCAAAGATAAAGACAGACCGCATAGGTCCAAAGCTGCTGACGATGTTTCTCCTAAGCTAGTCGCCAGTACGCAGTGAGGTGCTTTTGCAGCCCCTGATACCTGCTACTTTGGATTTGCAGGCCTCTACTGAGACACATTCGGAGTCTGTTATGCCACGAGATGCTTCTTCGACTGTGGAACCTGCGGATGTCTCTACCTTGGATGGGTCCGGAGCCACTGTGCAGGCACCAGCTTCTGAGGGTGTATTCAGGCCTACTGACTTGCATATTAAATCGAAGCCATCTTCTTCTTCAAGGCCTAAAATTCGATCCATGCTTAGAAAACCGATGCCCAGACCACATGGTCAGGCCCCTATGCCTAAAAAAACATTATGAGAATGGCTGAAGACCTTATTACTCTAATCAGGGGAAGCCACCATTCTCCCTCTAAGAGTCCTAGGACTGATTTTCCTTCTGATTCTTCTGATCAGGATTCTGAAATTTCTGATGTTATGTAGTCTAATCTCGCCTTCATTCTTACCTGTGGGTTCGGAGCTGAACCTCGGCTCTGACTCAGCCATCCTCTAGCTCAAAGTCTTCAATTGGCTCGTGGGTAAGAGTTATCCCATCATGCAACAGGTATATTCCCCAGATCTCGTTTGCCACTCGTTACGCTCAGACATGGTCTCGTTTTTGGCCGTGGCTAAGTATACTGTTTATAAACTTTTTATAAACTTTTGACTTGTTGCTCAAAAAAGCTATTTTCATAGCTCTGTGTGTGTGGTAGTGGTGTTTTACTGCCTTTTGTTTGTTTTGCTGTTTTTTGTGGCCTTATCATTGGCCATTTTGGTATCCTGTCCGTTTCCTTTCTCCCCACGGGCTAGGTCTGTTTCAGTTAGAGGACCTAGTCCTCCCTGTAGTCTTTTCCCGCCGGTTACTAGGCCGTTTTAGTTAAGAGGCTCTGTTTCTCGTGTGGGGTTTAGTTGGGTCTAGTGTGTGTATGTATTGCTTTGTACCTGTGTGTGTTCTCCTTTTCAGCATGTCCAAGGATTCTAAGGAACACAGGCCTTCGGGCTTTAAAAAGTGTGTTGAATGCAACAATAAAATGTCTTTGACTGACGGGCACTCTGTGTGCGTGTACTGCTTGGGGGCTATTCACCTCCAAGAGTCTTGCTTGTTTTGTCATTCCTTCAGTCCCCGTGTACTACAGAAGAGGAAGAATAAGCTCATTTTGAAAGGACTGCTTAAACACTCCTTCGAGGAAGACTTGGCTAAGTCTTCCAGTGCCTTATCCTCTCCAGCTAAAAAGGACAAAAAAGACTTCTAAGAAGCGCTGTCTGGCTCTGTCTGTTTCTTCGGAGCTGCCAGAGAAAGTTGCTAGAATAGCTTTTCCTTTAATTCCAATGCCCTCGGTGCCGACAGAAGGTCGTGTCTTGACCAAGTCCATATTGGCTCCCAGCCTTTCAGAGCCGGTCTCCAGTAATTCGACTGGTTTCTCCTTCACGCAAGTCCCCTTCTGTAGGGAGATCCAGATCTCCAACAATATCCTCCAGATGTTGTTCGTGTTTCACTGTTGCAGTCATTACATTTCGGTAATCTGCTGGCAGGTTGCCTTCAGTCGGCCTGATTAACGAAGTCTTGGGTCCTGCGTTGGTTGCTGCCCCTTCTTCCATGACGTCAGGTCGTCAGGGGTATAAAACATGCAGCCGACACCATTACATCAGTCTTTCTTGCCGTGCGGTGCCCGAAGCAGAAGCAGTTTGCAAGTGCTGGTTGGCAGACTCCTGAAATTGTCGTTTTCGAGTTTCAACTCCGAAGTCTTCAACTTAAAGCTAAGTATCCCATTGGGGAAACTTTTTCTTGCTCCTTAACGATCTCAGTGAAAGTTAATAATTGCATTACTTGTGGAAAGCAAATACCTCATAAAGATTTTCATTTGTACTGTATTCCTTGCCTAGGCCCTGACCACGATGCACCTTACTGTAGGTTTTGTGCTTTATTTAATCAGTGCACTGTCCGTCGTCATTATATTTTTGCTTCTCATTATTTCGGTTCTCGGTTTAATTATCCAGAAATGTCGTCGATTAGCCATCCGACTACCGGGATTCCAAAAAAACGCAAAGATAAAGACAGACACAGGCCGTCGAGGTCCAAAGCTGCCGATGACACTTCTCCTAAGCTAGTCGCCAGTTCGCTGGTACTCAGTGAGGTGCTTTCGCAGCCCGATACCCGCTACTTCTGATTTGCAGGTTTCTACTGAGACCCATTCCGAGTCCAGTATGCCGTGAGATACTTCAACTATGGAACCCGCGGATGTCTCTACCTTGGATGGGACCGGAGCCGCTCTGCAGGCACCGGCTTCTGAGGGTGTATTCAGGCCTACAGACTTGCATATTAAAACGACACCTTCATTACTAAGGCCTAAATCTCGATCCATGTCTAAAAAATCGACGCTCAGGCCCCTATGCCTAAAAAACAAATGATAAAAATGTCTGAAGATCTAACAACTGTAATCAGAGGTAGTCAACCCCCCCCCCCCCCCAAGAGGCCTAGGGCTGAGCTTGCTTATGAATCTTCTGATCAGGATTCTGTTTCTTCTGACTCTTCTAATGACCTGGATTTGTCCATACCTACTTATGAGGATTTTGATGGAGGATTCCATTCCCTCTGCTTCTCCTCCAGAGGATTTTTCTTTTGAGGAAACTTTACATACTTTAAGGGAGCATTTCCACTGGGAAAGCCAGGAATTTTCTGATTCTAAAAAGAGGTTTGAGATTTCCTTCTTCTACCTCAGCATAGGCCTTTGGCTATTTCTTCTGTACTAGACATTGTTGATGGTGTGTTCTCGGAATCCAGTTTGGCCCCTGATTCCCGGCCTCCGGCTCCTAGTAAACCTGACAGGTACTACAGGTTTCCTGAGTCCCACAAGTTCCTTTTCAAAAATCCTGTTGCAGATCCAGAAACCATTTCTCAGGGACCCAAGGGCATTAAGGCTTCTACTGCTAAAAATCCTACCCCTTCTGATAGAGACTCCAGGGCGCTTGATAGATGGGGTAAAAAGGTTTATACTTCTGCAACCTTGGCAATCAGAGCTTTGAACTGCCAATTTCATATGTTAAAATATCAACAGCATATTATTGGACTGCTTAAACAGAAAATGATGTTGATTCCTGACTGTGTGGAAAATAAAGATTTACAGGATTTAATGCATTCTGCTGAACAAGTTGGAAAACATACTTTGCAATGTGGTTTTGATTCTTTAGAGGCCTCTTGCAGGGCTGCTGTTACTGGGTCTGTGCTTAGAAGGCATGTTTGGCTTAAGGAGCAATCTTTGACTGATCATGTTAAAGCTAAATTGTTGGATGCTCCTTTAAATCAGGACCACCTGTTTGGCAATAAGGCTGAAGACATTCTTAAAAAGATGGAAAATAAAGCTAAATCTATGCAAACTGTTAAAAGATTTTTTTTTTACAAGTGCAACCTCTGAGATTTAGTAGGCATTGGCCTACTAAAAATTGTTCCTTTCCAGCCCCTTCCAGGTCCTCTCAAGCTAAACCCAGACACAGCAAAAACCCGAGGTTTCAGTCCCAGGGGACTCTCGGAACTAAGCAGTGGGGGGGGGCCTTCACTTCCAAATCTGGAAATAGCAAGACACCCCCCTATGGTAAACAGACTCAATGACTTCCTTTTAACATTCCCAAGCACTTATCTTTTAACCACCCCTTTCGGGGGAAAGATTGCTCTTCATGCAAAGAACTGGGAACTTATAACCCAGGACAGATGGGTTTTAAATGTAGTGTCCCAGGGATACAGATTTTATTTCCACACGTTGCCAACACCAAGTGGGTGGCCAGACCTGCCCCCAAATCAGTGGGCAGAGGCTCAAAAACAAGTACTTTCCCTCTTAAGCATGGGGACTATTCATCTGGTACCAGAAGAGGAAAAGGGACAAGGTTTCTATTCCAGGCTTTTTCTGGTACCCAGAAAAGACAACTCATGGCGTCCAATCCTGGACCTGTCTACTCTAAACACCTTTCTGGAGATTCCAAAATTCAAGATGCTGACTCTTCACCAGTTACTTCCTATGTTAGGCAAAGATGCCTGGTTGGCAACTCTAGATTTAAAAGAGGCATACCTGCACATTCCAGTCAGGGAATCTTGCAGAAGATACCTTTGCTTCAAAGCAGGCTACTTGCATGATCAGTTCTCTGCACTGCTCTTTGGCTTGTCTGCTGCACCCAGGGTATTCACAAAGTGTCTAGCTCCAGTGACTGCATTTTGCAGGCAAAGAAATATTCAAATATATCCATACTTGGACGATTGTCTAATTCAGGCAGAAAACCAGGGCATACTTTTAAATCATCTGGCATTTGTAAAAAGGGTTCTAACTTGTCTGGGGTACACCATAAACAAAAAGAAATCACAACTGGTACCCCGTCAACAGATTACATTCCTGGGTGCAAGCTTGAACACAACTGCCCAGATGGCTTTCCTCACGCCAGAGAAGCAAATTCATTTGGTAACTTACTTCAAACAAGTGGCCACAAAAACCCTGCTGTCTGCAAGACAAATACTGCAAGCCTTTGGGTTCATGCCCTCCTGCATTCTTCTAATTCCATATGCAAGACTGCATATGAGGAAACTACGTAGATGCAGCCCTGGTGGAGTTAGATCTGATCCCCTGGGGGATAGGTTTTCCATGGTGCTTATAGCAGAAATGGATGCATTGGCTTATCCATTTAGAAATGGTTTGTTTTAAAATAGACTTCCCCTCTGCCCCTGCAGCTACTACGGAGCAAGTAGAGCAGCGGGTTCCAGAGTCTCTCTTAGGAGACACTCCTGGATTGGCCTGTGCAATTTCGCGGAGGCCTTCAAGTCTACTTTCACCAATGCCCCCTCTGATGGTGCATCGTTGTTCAGAACCAAGGTGAGGGACACTCTCACTAGGTGTGAGCAGGAAGGAAAAACCCTTTCTGCCGTGGGAGTCAGTTTTTCCATGCTTTCTAGACCTTACTCCAAGGGCCAGAAGGATGGGAAAATGTGGTTCATAAAGTCGCAGAGGTTTTTTCAGGGCGCACAAAGTGATTCCCCCTCCGGTGGCATGGGTGGGGGTGGCAGAGGAGGCGTGCGTAACCAGGGGGGACTGTGATTCCTTTCGTGGTTCTCCCTACTAGCGTTCCTGAAGGGAGGCCCGACTGTGTATCTCTGGAGCCGGTCAGGGGTCACATTTCTTTATTCCCAGAAGCCTGGCAAGACGTCACCCAAGACGACTGGGTATTAAAGATAATTTCCAGAGGTTATCATTTTCCCTTCTCTTCTCCTCCCCCGCCAAACAAGAGAATCCCAGACGTTCCACCCAGTCACAGGGATTCCGCAACTTTAGAAATAAAAAAGTTGGTTTCAAAGGGAGCCATCCAGCCTGTCCCTGCAGACCAGGTAGGGTTAGGGACTTACTCCAGATTCTTTTTGGTGCCGAAAAGAACAGGGACCTGAGACCCATCTTGGATCTCAGCCGATTGAACCTTCATGTACAAAAGTCCAAATTCCGCATGGTCACCTTACAGTCAATACTTCCTCTGTTAGGGAAAGATGTGTGGATGTGATCCATCAACCTCAAAGATGCTTACTACCATATCAAGATGGACAGGGCATCAAGACTTCATCTACGCTTCTGGCTGGGAGACGGTCATTTTCAGTTACTCGCTCTGCCCTTTGGTCTCACCACAGCCCCCAGGGTGTTCACCAAATGCATGGCAGTGGTAACAGCTCACTTGAGACGTCAGGGATTCCAAGTGTTTCTGTTCCTGGATGACTGGCTCCTTTCTGCTACCACCAGGCATCTACTGTTACAGACCAGGGACGCCACCATTACACTGTGCCAAAGGTTAGGAATTACTCTAAATTGAAAAAAATCTGCCTTGTAGCCCTTGCAGCGTGTCACTTTTATCGGCGCCAAACTAGATACAGTACTCATGATGACCTTCTTACCAGAAGAGAGAATTCAGGCTCTACAACAGCAGGTCTACGCCTTACTACCATTGAGGAAGGTCAAGGCAAAGGTGGTCCTCAAGTTATTAGGGACCATGGCTGCCACGGTCTTGCTAGTTCCCCTTGCCAGACTACACATGAGGGCTCTTCAGTGACTGCTTTTCACCCAGTGGGTCACTACAGCATCTTCCATTCTCCCATTCTATTCTGATTACAGACACATGCAAGCAGGATCTAAGCTGGTGGCTACAGGCCAGCAATCTCAATGTGGGCAAGCCTTTTGTCCCATCTTCTCCAGTTGCCACGGTGACCACAGGTGCCACCCAGATCGAGTGGGGGGGGGCATTATCTCGACAGGACTGTCCAAGGCATGTGGCAGGATCACGAGACCCATTTGCATATCAATGTCTCTAAGATGAGCACAATGCTATTAGCGTTGCAAGCACTTCAGAGCTTTCTCCCCCTATGGATAATTGCAATCCACTCAGACGTCAGTGGTATGGTATCTAAACAAACAGGGAGGAACCAAATCATTTCCCTTTTGCAGAGAGGCACTTCGAGTTTGGCAGTGGGTGGTGTCTTCCCAACGCTTTCTAGTTGCAACGCATATACCAGGGAAGTCCAACACGATTGCCGACAGGCTGAGCAGACCTATCCTAATGCCTCACTAGTGGTCCCTGAACAATTATGTTGTGGAGAAGATAGTTCACATATGGGGTCAGCCTTGCTGCGATCCATTTGACACCCCCTCAATGCCAAATGCAGCAGCTACTTCACCCTTATCCCCCTGGAGGTGGAGACACCCAGGGACGCTCTGGTTCACAATTGGCCCTCCAGTCTTCTCTATGCCTTTCCACCATTACCTCTGATATCAAAGGTCATTCAGAAAGCAGAGTCTTTGGGAAGCAAAATGATCCTCATTGCCCCACACTAGCCTCGTCAGATTTGGTTTCCCTTTCTTCAACTTTATCTAAGGGACAAGCCCTGGATTCTGGACCCAGCTCCAGATCTGCTGACTCGTATGTCAGGAAAGTTCCATCCAGACCCTCAAGTTGACAGCTTGGCTGCTCCAGTTCCGTCCTTAGTCAGGCTTCATGATTTTTCCCCGGAAGTGGTCCATATTCTATCATCTTCCCACAAGCCTTCTACCAGGAAGATTTATTCCAGTAAGTGGAAGAGATTTTCTATTTGGGCCCGTGAGAGACATATTGGTTCATAGGTTCATAGATTAGGTTCATAGGTTAGTACTAGGCTAACTGCCCTTGTGAGCCATTTTAAGCCTAGCCAATTATCCCCTGTGCAGTTCAAACCCTGTACCTTGTGTTTGCAAGGCAAACACCTTAACCATTAGGCCACCCTCCCAAATGCACTATGAACATCTAGCTGATGAAACTTAAATTCTGCCTTGTTGGAGAATTCAGGAAAAAATACATAGAATGATCCTTATAAAGCGCCTATTTCGGCAATATTGGGATTTCTTTCTCAACTGTTCAGTTAAGGGTTAGCTGCAGCAACCATTAAAGTGCAACTGTCAGCGATTTCTACCTTTCACGTTGCTAATGAGCCCAATCTTATGGCTCATAGGCTTTGTAGGGCTTTTCTGAAGGGGACATTGTTACTCCGACCACCAGTCTTTTGATCCAGTGATGCCATGGGACCTCAGTTTTGTACTACAGAAGCTCACTTCAACTCCCTTTGAGCCCGCAGCTATGTGTAACATTAAATTCTTGTCATGGAAGACAGTATTCTTGGTAGCCATAACTTCAGCTAGGCGGGTCTCTGAACTCCAAGCATTATCGATTAGGCCACCTTATTTGGTGTTTCACAAAGATAGGGTCTCCTTAAGAACCAACCCTTCCTTTGTTCCAAAGGTTGCCCCTGTTGTCAATATCAACCAATCCATTGAGTTGCCTGTGTTTTTTTCCTGAATTCTCCAACAAGGCAGAATTTAAGTTTCATCAGCTAGATGTTCATAGACAATTGCGTTTCTATTTACATAGGACAAAAGATTTCAGGAAATCAGATCAAATGTTTGTCTCGTTTTCAGACACTAGACTTGGGGTTTCTGTTTCTAAGGTAGCCTTGTCTCGCTGGATCTTTGATTGCATCTTATTTATTTATGCATCCAATGGCAAAGAATTACCCTTTAAAGTGAAGGCTCATTCTACACGATCTGTGGCTACCTCAACTGCTTTTCAGGCTAGAATGTCTATGGATGATATTTGTGCTGCAGCAACATGGGCTTCGCCTCATACCTTTATTAGTCACTACAAATTAGATCTGGTCTCCAGAGGCAGATCTTCCTTTGGTTCCACAGTGCTCAAGAGTATTTTTCACTGAGCCACCCAAGATGAAGGTGCTAGGGACGCTGTCCAACGGGTAAGAATGAAGGCGAGATTGGACTACATAACATCAAGAAGTTATGTACTCACCATAACGTTCGATGCATGTAGTCCATCTCGCCTTACATTCTTACTAACCCTCCCTCCTTCCCCCTCCTAGAGGACCTGGAGGTATAGTCTCTAAGTGTCAGTAGTCCTTTCTGTTGGGGTTGTTGTTCTTCTCAGTGGGTATGTGTGTGAGCTTGCAGCAAACAAGATCTGGGGAATAGACCTGTTGCATGCCAAGATACCTCTTAGCCGCGAGCCAATTGAAGACTTCGAGCTAGAGTATGGCCGAATCGGAGTCGAGGTTTGGCTCCGAACCCACGGGTAAGAATGTATGGCGAGGTGGACTACATACATCGAACGTTTTGCTGAGTACATAACTTCTTGTTTTCTCTGATGACCAGGAGTTGCCCTTATCTACCTATGAGGATTCTGATGCAGAGGACTCCATTCCGTATGCTTCCCCTCCAGAGGATTTCTCTTTTGGTGAAAGCTTGCATACTCTTAGGGAGCATTTCTGGGAAAGCCAGAATTCCTCTGACTCCAAAAAGAGGCTTAGGGAATTCTTACTTCTACCTCAACACAGGCCTTTAGCTATCCCTCCTATACTGGACATTGTAGATGATGCCTTCTCGAAATCTAGCCTGGCCCCTGACACTTTACCTCCAGCCCCCAGAAAGCCTGACCGGTATTACAGGGTACCTGACTCTCTCAAGTTCCTCTTTAAAAACCCTACTGCGGATCCTGAGACCATTTCACAGGGACCCAAAGGCATTAAGGCTACTACTGCCAAAAACCCTGCCCCCTCCGATAGAGACTCCAGGGTGCTGGATAGATGGGGTAAGAAGGTATACACTTCCGCAACTTTGGCTATTAGGGCCTTAAACTGCCAGTTTCATATGTTAAAGTATCAGAAGCATATTATTGGATTGCTTAAACAGGAAATTATGTTGATTCTTGACTACTGAAAATAAAGAATTACAGGATTTAATGCATTCTGCTGAGCATGTTGAAAAACATACTTTGCAGTGTGGTTTTTGATTCACTAGAGGCATCTTGCAGGTCTGCTGTCACTGGGTCTGTACTTAGAAGGCATGCTTGACCTAAGGAGCAATCTTTGCCAGATCATATTAAAGCTAAATTACTGGATGCTCCCTTAAATCAAGACCACCTGTTTGGCAACAAAGCAGAAGAAGTACTTATAAAGATGGAGGAAAAAGCTAAATCTGTGCAAACTGTTAAAGATTTCCTGCAAGTACAGCCTCCCAGATTTAGTAGGCATTGGCCTTCTAAGAATTGGTCCTTTTCTGCCTCTTCCAGGCCTTCTCAGTCCAAACGCAGAACCAGCAGAACACCCAAGCTTCATTCCCAAGGTCCTCACAGGCCTAAGCAGTGGGGGGCTCCCACTTCCAAAGCTGGGAGTAGTAAGACACCCCCCTGTGGTAAATTGTCACAATGATTTAACTTTAAATCTTCCAAGCCCTGCTCAACTGACTGTTCCTTTAGGGGGAAAAATCGCCCTGCATGCAAAAAACTGGGAACTCATTACCCAAGACAAATGGGTTTTAAGTATAGTTTCCCAAGGATACAGATTCCACTTCCACTCATTACCAACCCCAAACGGTTGGCCAGACCTACCCCCAAACCAGTGGGCAGAGGCTCAAAAGCAAGTTCTCTCTCTTCTAAGCATCAGGTCTATTCAACCTGTCCCAGAAGCAGAATGGGGGCAATGTTTCTACTCAAGACTATTTCTGGTACCCAGAAAAGACAATTCCTGGCGTCCTATCATGGACCTTTCAATCCTAAACACTTTTTTGGAAATCCCAAAATTCAAAATGCTAACTCTCTACATCAGCTGCTTCCCATGCTGGGAAAAAATACCTAGTTGGCAACACTGGATTTAAAGGAAGCCTACCTGCACATCCCAATAAGGGAATCTTGCAGAAGATACCTATGCTTCAGAGCAGGCTACATGCACTGCCAGTTCTCTGCACTGCCCTTTGGCTTATCTACTGTGCCCAGGGTGTTCACAAAGTGCCTAGTTCCAGTCATTGCATTTTGCAGGCAAAGAAATATTCATATATCCCCATACTTGGACGATTGTCCAGTTCAGGCAGAAAGCCAGGATATACTATTAAATCATCTGGCTTTTGTAAAGAAATTGCTAACTTCTCTGGGGTACACTATAAACGTAAAGAAGTCACATCTAGTACCCTGCAAAAAAATTGTATTTCTGGGAGCAAGCTTGAATACAGCTTCCCACATGGCCTACCTCACGCCAGAGAAACAAGTTCATTTGACAGCCTACTTCAAACTACTGGCCACAAAGACCCAACTGTCTGCAAGGAAAATACTGCAAGCCCTGGGGTTCATGGCCTCTTGCATTCTACTAATTCCATATGCAGGACTGCATGTGAGAAAACTACAATGGTATCTAAAAAGCCTATGGTGTCAACATTCTCAGGACCTAGAATCAATGATTCCCATCACGCCTTGTCTAAAGATAGAGTTCCTTTGGTGGGCAGAGGTCTGCCACCTAAACAAGGAACTGCCATTCACTGTACCCCCTGCTGCCCAAACCCTAACAACAGACGCATCAGACTATGCATGAGGGGCTCACTTGGCAGGGCGGTGCATTCAAGGCAAATTGAACCAGAGTCAAATGCACCTGAATATCAATCGGAAAGAAATGTTAGCTGTACAGAATGCTCTGACGCCTTCAAGGACGACATTCTTCCAGGACAATTATTGGTAAAGACGGATAACACCACAGTTATGTGGTGCATAATCAGGGGGGAACCCTCTCATACCCTCTCTACAGACTAGCCATGGCTCTGTGGAACACAGCCTTGAGTTACCAAGTGCAACTACAAGCTCAATTTCTGCCAGGCAAGCTAAATACACTGTCAGACGACCTAAGCAGAAATCTCATGGACCCACACGAGTGGAAACTGGAACCAAAGATATTCAACATGTTGAGAAACAAATGGGGGAGCCCAGAGATAGACCTGTTTGCCTACCCTCAGGAGTACCAATTGGACAAATTCTGCACAAGGACTCCCCACAGACAAGCTTGGAAAGTGGATGCCCTGTCCTTCACCTGGAAAAAACTATCAGTTTATGCCTTTCCCCTCTGCCTCTCCTCTCCTCTCCAAAGTGCTACTAAAGATCAAACAGGACAAACCAAGGACCATACTGATTGCACCAGACTGACCACGCCAACACTGGTACCCCCTTTTGCACAGTTGTCACTCCTGGAACCATGGCACCTGCCTCAGACCCCTGCCCTGCTGTCCCAGCAGGAAGGCCAGATTCTGCACCCACAGCTTCAAACTCTGAACTTTGCAGCCTGGCTAATTACTTGATTTCTCCGTTACCATCCCTCAGTAAGCAAGTGATGGATGTCATTCTGGAGGCAAGGAGGCCTAGTACTAGAAAATCCTATGCTGAAAAATGGAAAAGATTCTGCTCTTGGAGCCAAACCCAAGGGATGGGCACAGTAGTGCCCAAATTACCTCATATTCTTCAGTACTTAACTGAAATGCTTCAAAAGGGCCTTTCCTTTTCTTCCATCACAATTCATGCCTCGGCCATTTCAGCACATTATAATACAGAGCCACCCCTCTTCTCTCATCCATTGCTGAAGCAATTCCTCAGAGGGGCCAAAAACCTAAGACCACCCAGGAGAGCCCCTACTCCAGCCTGGGACCTTAACTGTGTATTGGGAAAAGCTCACTCTGCCTCTCTTTGAACCAGCTGCAAATGCAGAGTTGAAATTCCTTTCTTGGAAAACAGCCTTCCTTCTAGCCATCACTTCAGCAAGAAGTGTGTCTGAATTACAGGCCCTCATGGCAGTGGAGCCTTTCATCATCTTTCATGCGGACAGGGTGTCCCTCAGGGCCAATCCTTCCTTTATCCAGTGTGGTCCTTAACCAGTCCATTCATTTGCCAACCTTCTTTTCTAATCCACAGAACAAAGGGGAATGAATACTGCACTCATTGGATATGCACAGACAACTTAGGTTTTACTTGGACAGGACTAAACCTCTCAGGAAATCTGAACAGCTGCTGGTTGCATTTGCTGCAGGGGCAGAGGGGAAGGCCATTTCTAAGCAAACCATTTCTAAGTGGATAAGCCATTGCATTCGTTTCTGCTATAAGCACCATGGAAAACCTACCCCACTGGGGATAAGACCTCATTTCCAGGGCTGCATCTACATCTACAGCCTTTCTCAGAGGTGTCCCTACCAGGAACATCCTAGAAGCTGCTACCTGGAGTTGTGTACATACTTTCACCAAGCATTACCACTTGCCAATTTTTTTCTAAATCCAGAGCTGGCATTGCCACTGCAGTCTTGCAGGGCCTTATAGCTGGTCCTAATGCTATATAATTGCCTCCTCCCATCCTTAGCTGTGAGAATCTACCCAAATGTGATGACTGCAACAGTGAAACATGAAGAATATAATACAGTTGTGTACACTTACCATAAATGTAGGTGTTAGAGTGTATTCACTGTTGTAGTCCTGGTTACCCTTCCTCCAGCCTCCTGACTTCTATTGACTATACCTCTATTCTTGTTTACTATGTTTAAAGCTTTCTGGTGTACTTGCTTTTTGTTGGAGGTGTAACCTTGTATATAATTGCTTCCCATTATGGGGGCACCTGACATCTGGGGCAAGAAAAACTGATAAAATGGCGTCTGCTGCATGCTTTATACCCCTGACTACCTGACGTCATGGAAGATGAGACAGCAACCGACGCAGGACCCAAGACTTTGATAATCAGGCCGACCGAGGGCTACCTGCAAGCAGATAACCCATGTGATGACTGCAGCAGTGAATACACTCGAGCATCTACATTTATGGTAAGTGTACACAACTGTAATTTGCTATGATATGAAAATGCAGTTCACTGTAATAAAATGGAAAGGGCATTTTTTTTTTCTTTTGATACTAGCAGCTAATAGAAGGCAGTATCCACAAATGGATGTCAGGAGAATCAATGAAAGGGAGATTGTTTTATTCATTAGTGAAATAGAATTAAGGGAAATTGCATTGTCCAAGAGAGCATTTTGGAAGAGGAAATGTTGCTTGGTAGTTGTCTTAAGAAATGCATAAAGATTCAGTTTGAGGCATGCAGGCTTGTATGTTAAATAATTATGTAAGGAGTTTAAAGAGTTAATCTCTCTGCTAGGGCAAGATGTGTCAGCTGACACTGAGAAATGAATAAAAAAAATGCAACTTTCCACTTTGTTATGGATTGTTTTATTTTGTTTTTTGCTTATGTTTGAGTATTTATCTGTCTACCTATTTATCTACTTGTCTACCCACCTACCTGTTGCTAACTGGGGTAGTCTCTCTAAGCTAGTGGCCTCATTTTATGAAGAAACCCGAGCTGGTAATTATACTGACCAATAGAATAGATAGAACATGCCAGTAGGCTCCTAATCGAGAGAGAGAATCTAAGATGGAAGACCCCGGCAGTGTGCAAAGTATGATAAGAAGTGTTATTGCAGAGAGTGGCAATATGGAAGAAATGGTCAACATTGTTATAATGGCAGTAGGTGTTTTGTTGAAATGACACACAACCCACAGACTCAGTGTGCCAGTAAACCACAGCCCATAAAGCAAACCAAAGTACCCAACACACTAGTCATAAGTGACTGTATAGTCAGGCACAGTGATGCCCCACTCACCAGGCTAAACAAGGAGAAGGTTAATGTCAGCTGCCTCTCGTGTGCCATGATCTGCCACATAACCCACGTGCTCAGGTCACTCCACAACAAGTACAAATATGACTCTGTCATTGTCCATGTTGGTGTGAACGACCTGAGACGTACCTCCCTGGACTACATGAAAAGAGACATGGAAGAGCTCTCCGATCTTGTAGCCCAGGCAGGTATGACCATTGCCCTGAGTAGCACCCTGCCATCACCCAGAATGATACCGCAATACAAGGACAAAATGATTGACTTCAACAATTGGCTAAGCTTCTGGTGTCATTCTATGGGGATCCAGTATCTTGTCTGCCTGGGATGACATGGTCGACAGACCACGATGCGTTGCTAGAGATGGCCTACTCCTGTCGCCCCTGGGATTCCGGATACTGGCTAAGGCTCTTGCCACCCGTATAGTGCCTTTTTTAGGCAAGGTTCAAATGGCAAATTCACTGCCGTAACAGGAACAGGCAAGCAAAAACTGAGGGTAATGCTACTCAGTGCTAGAAGTCTAAATCTGAAAATGCACTCACTCGAGGCACTCCTTAAAGTGGAGAACATCGATATCTGTGCAGTGACTGAGACTTGGTTCAAGGCTCTAGAGAGCATCCCTGCATTACCAGGCTATAACTCGTATGACACTTTTCGGACATCTAACCTAGACCAGAACACCAAAGGTGTAGGTGTGTCCATATTCATTAAGGATATCCACACCTTCAGGCTAGTTGAGTGCAGCATAATGCATCCAAGGTTATCCAAGTACAACTAACTCTGGGCAAAACTGCAATCCAAATTGTAGCTTGCTACAGACCCCCCACCATGCCCCAGGATTCCCACTCCTCTTTTCTTGATATACTGGAAAGTATTAGGGTTCAACCAAACACCCTAGTAATGGGCGATTTCAGCTACCCCATCATTAACTGGGTAAACTACTCATGTACCAACGCTTTCTGGAATTCATAAATTCCAATGCCCTGGATCAACTTATCCTAGACCTATTCATTACCAACATGAGTGACCGATGTTCTACACCTGAAGTCAACTCCTCATTGGTCAGATCTTGACAGTAAGCTAATCACCCTAGATATCTGCATCCTGCCGCCACCCACCATTACGGAAACCATGGTAAAAAATTTCTCCGAAGCCAACTTCATGCTTCTTAAGATAGAAGTGACGAACTTCATGACACCCATGCAGATGGACAATACAGTTACGACTGCTGAATCCTACACAAATGCACTCTATAAGCACTTACACAAGTGCATGGATTGTGCTATCCCAAACAGAACCAAGACGCTATCCTCCAAAAAAAGGAAGCCAATCTGGTGGTCCCCTGCCATAAACAAACTCTAAAACAGAAGGAAGAAACTGTTGCAAAAGAGAGTAAAATCCCATGAGTGGAGGAGCTCCTTGGTCAACCTCAGTAAGCAGCTAAGATCCCTTATTAGATCCTACAAAGCTAGCTACGAAAACAAAATCACCACTGATTCTAAGGGCAACCACAAAACATTCTATAGCTGTGTCAAGAATCTTAATGACAACACCCAGATCTGCTGTGAGTTACAGCACAATGGCACGAAAATTACAGAACCAACTGATATTGCCAACATCCTGGCAGATAGGTTCAGTGCTAACTTTACCCCCCTCTCACCCCCTAAAGGGCTCATATCTATACAGGAAGAATGCGGAGTCTCTGTAATCACATCTATGCAGGTAAAAGCTGTTCTCTCTAAAACCAAAAACACAGCATCCATGGGACCGGACAACATCCCAGGCTGCGTTTTACACGACCTTCAGAAGGAACTGGCTCCCCACCTAAGCACCACGTTCAAGCATAGTCTCACGTCAGGCTTTGTGCCCACTGAATGTCGCACAGCAACAGTTATCCCACTCCACAAAGGGGGAGCCACCACTGATCCTGGGAACTATTGCCCTGTTATCCTGACGAGCCTGGTCTGCAAGGCCATGGAACGTATCATCATGGAACTCGTAACCAAAGGCATTGGTAACCTCCAAACTCTGGACCCCACCCAGTTCGGGTTTCTGAAAGGCACAGATCATGCCTTATGAACCTGATCGACTTCTTTGAGGCAGTCACCAAAGCTGTAGACGAGGGTAAGGTGGTTCACACAGCCTATCTTGACCTCGCCAAGGCTTTCGGCACCATCCCCCATTCTGGAATTATACTCTGTGCAAAACTGCAATCCTTGGCTGACCAAAGAAACTAAACAAATCATGCGCCACAGAGACAAAGCCTGGAAGCGTTATCAGAAAAACAAACTGTCTTCCGCCTTCCTCCAATTCTCCCAACTCTGCAACCAAGTAAAGAAATTAATCAGGCTGGACAAAAAAAACTACTATAGTAAACTCCAGTCCAACAATATCCTCAACCCAAAACAATTCTGGAAATCTGTTAACTCCCTTCTCCACCCTGGGACAAAGAATAATCCCTGCCCTGACCCTAGTTTAACTGACAAGGAGCTTAGCTCTCACTTCAACAGTTTCTTTACAGAATGAATAGTTAAGCTAACCAAAACATTCCCAAACAATAATCCACCCAACTCCCTCTACTCAACTGCTAACAACCCTAACAACTGTCCTGTTAACTTCCAATTCAAACCAGTGTCCACCATTTTTATAAAAAAGCTACTATCCAAACTAAAGCCATGCTCCAATGCCCCTGACAACATACTTTCCTCCTTCCTCAAATGCGCAGCCGAAGGTATTGCCCTCCCAATTAGCATTCTGATTAACAGATCCTTGAAAGAGTCTTACTTTCCCAAACTTTGGCGCTCTGCCTACATTCTACCTCTTCACAAAGGAGGCAAAATCACCACTATTTCTAACTTCCGTCCCATTGCCATTCTCTCCTCAATATCTAAAATTCTAGAAAAATGTGTCCACCACCAACTATTTATTTATTTATTTTATTTATTTTATTTTACATTTGTTAACCGGGCTAGTCTAACTGGATATATTTCCATTTTCAGCAGAGGCCCGGGGAGAAAAGCTCCACATATAGACAACGAGGTATAACAAAACAGATTACATTTAGCTAGGACTTTGACAATGAAAATAATTACCAAAAGAAAAGGATTTTAAATTCCTAGACAATGTAAATAGCAACATGTTAAGGCTTATTACATCTTTTAAAACCAAGAAGAGAAAGTGCAAGACCAAGGAAGAGGAAACAATGATAGATGGAGAGAGCAGATTTATAAAAGATATATAGTTTCTGGAATAGAGTCATAGCCATATAGAGGGAAGATATAGGGAGAGGTCCATAAATGGTAGAGGAAGAGAACTAAGGGAGAAAGCAGGAGGTACAAAAGAATAGGGAGAGAAAAAAGGGTTAACTAAGGAAATTAACTTTCAATCAGGATTAGAGCAGGGGCACATCCAGTGGCTTATAAGGTAAATTCTAAGTTTTTGTTTAAACAGAACAGTAGATGCAATGGAAGTAAGTTCGGTAGGAAGTTGATTCCAGTGTTTACCAATGGAATTTGAGAAGAGGGAATCACCAGCTAGGTTATTAGATTTGGTTAAGGTGACTAGCAGTTTATTAGATGATCGGAGTGAGTTCAGATTAGAATAAGGGGTTAAGAGGTTAGAAAGTACAGGTGTGTTATGAGGTTGATAGAAAGCTCTTTGGACAAACGTGAGTTGGGAAAGAAACAGCATGTTTGTCAGTTCAAGCCAGTTAAGTTGCTGCAGATTCAGACAGTGGTGAGTTCTGAAAGGCTTACCAGTAACAAATCTAGCTATATTGTTGTAAGTGGTAGACAGTTTGGAGAGATTGTTTTTCTTGAGGTTAGTATAGATTGGTGAGGCATAGAGAAGAGTGGAGATAAGGTGAGAGTGAGCAAGAGTAACTTTGGCTGGGAAGGTTAAGAAAATTTTAATTCTATAGAGAGAGCCAAGTTTCCTGTTTACAGTTTTGATGGTATTGTTGATATGACAGTCAAAGGAAAGATTGTTGTCAATCGTGACTCCTAGCAGTTTAGTAGTAGAGTCAGGAGATATAAGAGTTCCATTATTAGATAAGATAGTGAAGTCTAATGTAGGGGATCTGGTAGTAGGCCTAAAAAGTAAGAGTTTGGTTTTTTTTGCATTTAGGAGGAGGCAACGTTTTAGGAACCAAGTTTCAACTTTGGAAAATACAGTTTGAGTATTAGTTTGTAGTTCAGAGATGGATTTAGCAGAGCAAATTAGTGTGGAGTCATCAGCATATTGTATGCATGTAGCTTGGGGAATAGCTACTTGTAAGTCATTTATAAAGAGGGAGAAAAGAAGGGGTCGAGAATAGAGCCTTGGGGTACCCAGTGAAATTGGGAGAAGAGATGAAAGTTTGTTATCCCAGAGGACAGCCTGTTTCCTGTTAGTGAGATAGGATCTAAACCAGTGGACAACCTTAGATTCTAAGGATAGGGATTCAAGAATGTTTAAGAGGAGAGAGTGGTTGACCATATCAAAGGCTTTGGACAGGTCAATAAAAAGAGCTGAAGACAGGATGTTATTATTGCGATTTTTGTTAATAAAGTCTGTAAAGGAGAGGAGAGCGGTAGTTGTGCTATGAAAAGGCCTAAAGCCATGTTGACAGTTAGAGAGAATGTTATTTGTTATTAAGTGGTTCATTAACTGATGGTGCACACATTTTTCCATGATTTTTGCAAGTGGGGACAAGAGAGCAATGGGTCTATAATTAGAATATTCATAGGAGTTACCTCCTTTATGTAAGGGTATGATGTGAGAAATTTTCCATATGTCAGGTATGGTTGCTTCATTTACAGTTCTATTTATAAGGATGGATATAGGGTAGGCTATTTCAGAGGCTGCTTTTTGAAGGAATTCAGATGGAAGCTGGTCTGCCGAGGGGGTACACGGTTTGAGTTTGTGGATACATTTCTGTATAAAGGTAGTGGAGATGGGTTGAAGCCTAAAGGTTGGAAGATTGAGGGATGTAAGGTCAGGGATACTAGTGTTGTCAATAGAGAGATGGGAGGCTAAGGAATTGATAGTATCAATAAAGAAAGAGTTGAAAGTATTGGCAGTATCAAGGGAGGAATTCTTTTCAGACCCGGAAGGGGATGGGGTGGTAGTCTGTCCAGGGTGAAGAAGTCTGTTTAGGGTTGACCAGAATTTTTGAGGGTTATTGTGTTTTGCTTGCTGGAGATTACTATAATAATTCTTTTTATTAGAGAAGATGGCTCTTTTGGTACTGTTTCTTAGGTGCCTAAAGGTCTGTTGGTCTATGGGAGATTTGCTGGTTCGCCATTTTTTCCAAGATTTGTTCCTAAGTAACATTGTTTGTCTTGTATCTTTAGATAGCCATGGGGCAGGTTTAGATTTAATTCGGATGGAACGTTTTGGTGCATGATTATCTAGAATTTTTAGGAATGTGGTGTTAAAGTATAGAACAGCTTCTTCAAGAGGAAGTGTCTTAAGTGGGTTCCAGTTGCAGGCACTTAGTTCAGTTTTAAATTGAATAGGGTTGAAGCATTTGAGATCACGTAGGGTCTTATACAATGGAGAATTGTTAGAGGCATTTTTTTGTCTTATAATATAGGTTAGATTGTGGTCACTAAAGTCATCGGGTAGCGTTCCGGACTGATAGTTTAGTTGAGGTTTGTTAATGAGAATCCAATCTAGAATACTTTCTTTGTTGTTCGGTTTGTTAATCCTAGTGGGGGTGTTTATTATCTGAGTAAAGCCATGGAGGTTAATATGAGAAGTTGGGTTATTAGTGTTTATTGAGGACCAGTCAAGGTTGAGGTCTCCAAGTATTATAGTTTCTTGTGGGTAGGTGGAAGTAATGCAACTGAGGATGTTTTCTATGGAGGTAGAGTTATTTCCAGGAGGTAGATATATGCAGATAATATAGATTGCTTTTTTAGGGTTTAGTTGTAGCTTAGAGATAAGAAGCTCGGTATTGTTAATGTCCAGTTTATCATGGGGTACTAATGTTAAATTTAGTTCGGTTTTAAATAGTAGTGCCACTCCCCCGCCTTTTTTAGTTTTATGTCGAGTCTCAAGATATTGTAACCTGGAGGAATGATTTCATTATCTAGAGTGTAGGGTTTTAACCAGGTTTCAGTCAAACAGAGAATATCAAAGGAGTGGTATTCAAGAAGGGAGTGGAGATGGGTGATTTTGTTATTGACACTACGGATATTAAGGTGCCCTATGAGTAGAGTATTTGCATTGGAGGTTTGTAGTTGAGGGGATGAGTTTAGTGAGGCAGGTATGGTGTCAGATGAAGAAGTTACGGGCCCTGGGTTGGGGTGGATGTCCCCATCTGCCAAGGTAGAGTGGTTAAATTCCAGGTAAGCTTTGTTAGGACAGTTTAGTAAGTGTTTTAGTTTCCTAAACCAGAGATTTTGAATTTTAATGTGAGACAGCCTATGATATCTGGCAAGGAGATAGCTAGAGGTAGATGTAATGTTTACATGAGTGAAGTTTAGGCTTTCAGTATCAGAGGCAGTATGTTTGGGAGAGTAGTTAAAGTGGTAGCTAGGATTTAATTCATAACAGGTCAGGAAGTAGGGTAGTGTGAGAGCAAGAGAAGTAATGAGCATAAGTGTTAGCTTTAACAGAGTAGTTTCTGTTACAGAGGTCTTGGGTGGAGGTTTATAATCTTTAGTGGACATGTTGAGGTGAGAGTGAAAGGAATAGACGAAGGGGTCTAGGCTAATATTGTAGATTAAGTAAGAGAAGCTTAAGAGTCAGAGTATGTAATTAGCTTTGGGTGGGTAGGAGAGATAATTAAGGAAGGTAAAGTTGGGAGGGAGTTACAGATGCCCTACCTAACTCAGAATCATCTACTAACTCCCACCCAGCATGGCTTCTGTCCTGGTCACAGCACCATAACTGCCTTATTATCCTTCCTAGAAACAGTCAATCAAGCCCAAGATGCCGGACTTCTTGTATCCACAGTACTGCTAGATCTATCGAAAGCCTTCGACACCATCTCCCATACACACCTTCTCTCTCATCTCGCCAACCTTAATCTCTGTCCTAATGTTCTATCCTGGTTCTCCAGTTACCTATCTGACAGATCTCAAGCTGTCAGATGGAAGAACTCTACCTCTTCCTTCTTGCCTACACCTACCGGCGTTCCTCAGGGGTCCATCCTCGGACCCATGCTTTTCAACATCTTTATAAATAATCTTCACCCTGCCATCTCCGACACTACAGTCATCCAATATGCCAACGACTCTACCCTAGTTTGTACCGCCTGTAACGTTTCCGAACTACTAACCAAAACACAAATAGCTTTCTCCACTACAGAGAACTGGATGCACCAAACCATCTCTCCCTCAACTCCAATAAATCTAAAATACTAATTTTCCTCCCCAACAAGGTGTCCTCCTGTGACAAAAACGCTTTCAAGGTCCTAAGCCAAACCAACACTGCTATTGAAGTGGTCCCTTCTGCAAAACTCCTAGGCATCACCATAGATGAACACCTTAAATTCGATCTCCACATACACCAAAACATAAAGAAAACCCACCAAAAGTTAGGTATGCTCTATAGGAATAATCAATTTCTTTCAAACTCCTCTAGGCTGACCCTAGCAATTACCTACCTCCTACCCTCTCTACTATATGGAGCCCCCCTTCTAACAAATCTGTCTGCTTCCAACTCCTCAAAACTTGAAGTTTGCTATAATAAGATCTCTAAATTTGCCACTAAATCTAAAACCTCAACACACCACTGCCTTACCCTACAATCTCTAAACTGGTTAGAACTCCCTAACCATCTAGACTACCTCCAACTAACTACCGCTCACAAATTAATATTCTACCCAGATAAATGCCCAGCCTTAAACAACATCCTTCCCCCATACATCCCAAACAGATCTCTGCGATCTGAACACCAAAACCTAATCTCCATCCACAAACCTAAATGTCCCGCTGGACAGCTTCTACTCTCCTTTTCTCTAGGTAAAAAATGGAACTCCCTCCCACCATCTCTTGAATTATACCTAATGCTGAATCCTTCAAGACCCAACTTTACTTATACCTATCATCCAAATGGAAATGTCCTTGCTTTCACCCTATATAAACTCTAGGGATTTCCCTCTCTAAGCTCTCTATACTCCTGCTCCACTCTACCCTCAAGTTTCTTTTTCCTTCCTCCAAAACTGATTCTGTTGACTTTCACTTGACTGTAAATATGTAAATACTATAAATTTTGTATTGCCATTGAAAGACAAAAAAATTTTTCTTCTTTTGCCGTATTGCACAGTCTATGATGTATATTATGCATGTGATTTCCCTGTCTGTAAAAAATTTGTCTCTTGTATTTTACCTTTTACATTGTGTAACCTATTGTATTCACAACTGCTTGTGGAGCTTTTCTCCCCGGGCCTCCACTGAAAATGGGCATGTCTTGGCCCAGTGGACTTCCCCGGTAATCAAACTGAAAATAAATAAATAAAAAATAAATAAATAAACTCACTAAACTAGATATAAATCCCTACGTCACAAGATGGGTTGCCAACTGGCTCACTGACAGAACCCACACTGTAAAAGTTGCAGACTCCAAATCTGACTTCAAACCAGTGACAAGTGGAGTACCACAGGGTTCAGTCCTGGGACCTCTCCTGTTTGGTATCTACTTCTCTGAAGTACAGGCTAACACAGAAGGCGTCTGGCTAACGAAGTTAGCAGATGACTGCAAACTAGAAGCCGTAGTAGAGTGCCCAAATGATGTGGACATCCTACAGAAGGTCCTCACTGAGACAGATGCCTGGTGTCAGAGGCATGGCCTCAAGCTCAGTTCCAAAAAGTGCATTGTCATCCCCTTTGGTAAAAACTCTGTACCCTTGAACTACCACATAAAAGGCAGTCTACTTAATGCCAAATGTATGATGAGACCTTGAGACCCAGGTGGATAGTAGTCTCTCCTTTTATAATCACATCGCCACAGTAGTCAGGAAATCCTTCTATGTGGCACACCTCACCACAAAAGCGTTCTCAACCAGGAAAAAAGAGGTCATTGTTCCCATCTGCTCGGCACTCATAAGACCCATTATAGAGTACAACGCCCCTTTTGGACTGTATCTCACAAGAGATCTGCAGCAGCTGGAAAGGCCACAGAAGTACCTCACAAAGAGGATTACTGGCCTCAAACAGATGCCCTACACTGACTGTCTCAAAAAACTCCAGCTTTACTCTGTAGCATATCGCCTTCTCCAAGGAGATCTCTGCCTAACATATAAAGCTATGTTAAACCCAGAGCTGTTGGACATTCTACACCTAAAGAAATCCCAATCCCTCCGAGCTACATGCTCTAGGTACCTAAACCTTGTCACCACAATAAACAGGACATGCTGGAGGGGATAGATTCCTGTCCCAGAGACTTCCTATACTCTGGAACAAAAGCTACCCATGTTTTTCAAGCAAAGTTTCTCATTAGCACTCTTCAAGAAGAATCTTGACGAGTGGACGTGAAATAGGAAATACACCCCAGGGATCACTTCTGTGGCTCTGCTCGACAGGGGCACAGGAAATTAACTTTTTTGGGTGGTGTAAGCCAGGGAACCTTGTTGGCTAGGCTTACTTAGTCCCTTGGGCTGATAGCCTAGTACCTACCTATGAACCTATGATGTTATGCTGGTGATAATTATGAAGAGAAGGAGACAAGTGATGAGTTGTCAATCCCTGGGTTGATGTGGTAGAGCATTGTGCTGTCATAGGTGCACAGATTATAAATGTGCTGACAGAATGTAAAGGTAGTGCTTCTTTGCTTTTGGAAAGGCAAAATTATCTGAGCCAGCAGTGAGTGAGTGAAAGCGTAGGTTGCAAGAGGGTGTACATATAGCTATGAGAAGCTTTGCTTTACTTGTAGCAGTAAACTACTGAGATACAGCAGGAAATACTGGTGTGGATTATAGCAAAAAATGTGGTGTGAATTGGAATCAAAAATAGACTGCCTATTGACAGGTATATTGCTTGGGAGACATTGATAACACCATCTGAATATAAAATAAGTTGTCAGTGCAGTTGTGTATATCTACAGGGACAAAATCTTATGCAAGATTATATTTGAGACATTTAATTTAGCATAAAGATTTGTAAACGACTGTGTGCATAAAACTGTGTGTGTTCCTTAGAAAGATTGTGCTTAATTTAAAAATGGAGTTAATAAAAAAGTGACATCGTTATTTAGAATTGTAGATATAATGGAGCTTGAAATTAAAACATGTTTGCAGAGTACTATCAAAATGTGTATGATATTAAAGTGTTAGATAAATATGTATGGCATGGGGTATGAGAGGCTTGGGTTTCCTTTTATATGAAGTTTGGGAAATTAGTGCATTTACCAGGTGTAAGTAAAGACTGGAGAACTACTGGGGACAGCTGAAGTTGTTTTTCCTGTGGCCCTTTTATTTACAAGTGTATGAAGAGAAGATGATCTTCGTGTTTCACTGTTACAGTAACAGTCATCGCACTTAGGTTATCTGCCTGCAGGTAGCCGTCAGTCGGCCCAAATACCAGAGATTTAGTATTTCTGCGTCGGTTGCTGTCCCTCCAGGACTGATGTCAGGTCATCAAGGGTATAAAAACAGGCAGCCAACACCATTACATCAGTCTTTCTTGCCGAGGAGCCCAAAGTAGTAATAGTTCGCACGAGTGCCAGTCGGCTGCTACCTGAGTTTTCGTTTCCAAATTGAATCATCCTGAAGTCTTCTAAAGCTAAGTACCCCATTGGGGATCCTTTTTTCTTGCTCTAACCGATATCAGAAAAAGTTAACAGTTGTCTCACCTGTGGAAAGCAAATACCACATCGAGATTTCCATTCTTACTGCGTCACCTGTTTAGGCCCAGACCACGACGTACCTCGCTGTCAGTTTTGTGCTTTGTCCAACGCTCGAACTGTTCATCGTCGGGCCCTTATTGTTGCTAAATACTTTCGCTCTCGATCTCCATATTCCGAAATGGCTTCGGTAAGCCATCCGACTACCGATTTTCTGAAAAAAACGTAAGGATAAAGAAAGAGACAGACCGCACAGGTTCAAAACTGCAGGCGATGCTTCCGTTAAGCTAGTCGCCAGTTTGCCGGTACTCAGTGAAGTGCTTTCGCAGCCCCTGATGCCCACTTCGATGGATTCGCATGCCGCTACTGAGACCCGTTCGGAGTCCGGTATGCCACGAGACTCTTCTTTGACTACGGAACCTGTGGATGTCTCAACCTTGGATGGGTCTGGAGCCACTGTGCAGGCACCAGCTTCCGAGGAAGTTCTTCGCATTACAAATATTCGACACAAACCGATGACTTCTTTCACATCTTCAGTTCTGTCTAAAACTACTGAGTTTCTAAGGCCAATAGTATGAGCTACGCCTAAAAAAAAAAGACGACCCAAACTCAAGCACCTGCTTCCTTGCCTCAATCTCAAATGCTTAAAATGGCAGAAGACCTGATCATGCTGATTAGGGGAAGCCAGCCTTCCCCTGGTAAGAGAAAAAAGAGACCTGTCCCCAGCAGCTTCAACTGACCGAGTCCGATGACTCTGAGGTTTCTGAATATGAAGACATGCAATTATCTGCTTATGAGGATTTAGGTGCAGAGGAATCCATTCCCTCTGCTTCCCCTCCAGAGGATTTTTCTTTTGGTGAAACCCTACATACTTTAAGAGAGCATTTCCACTGGGAATGCCAGGATTATCTTCAGTCTAAAAAGAGACTCGGAGAATTTTTAGATTTGCCACAACATAGACCTTCAGCTATCCCTCTTGTTCTGGATGTTGTGGATGATGTCTTTATGGATCCAGTTTAACTCCTGATACTTTACCCCCTGCTCCAAGGAAACCAGGCAGGTACTACATAGTCCCTGACTCTCACAAGTTTCTTTTCAAAAATCCTACTGCTGACCCAGAGGTCATTTCCCAAGGGCCTTAAAGGTATAAAAGCAACTACAGCTAAGAATCCCACCCATTTGGGCAGGGATTCCTGAGCTTTAGACAGATGGGGTAAAAAACTATACACCTCTGCAACTCTCACCATTAAGGCATTGAATTGCTAGTTTCACATGCTGAAATACCAGCAACATATTATGGAACTTATTAAGCAAAAATGATCTTCCTTTACAGACTGTGCAGAAAATAAAGAATTACAGGAGCTTATGCATTCTGCAAGCCAAGTCTGCAAGCATACCTTGCAATGTGGGTTTGACGCCCTAGAAGCATCTTGCAGGGCAGCAGTCACTGGTTCTCTATTGAGAAGGCATGCTTGGCTTAAGAAGCAGACCTTGCCCAGACCATGTCAAAGCAAAATTACTAGATGCTCCCTTGAATAAGGACAATCTGTTTGGCACCAAAGCAGAAGAGGTTCTAAAAAAGATGGAAGAAAAAGCAAAGTCTATGCAGACAGTCGAAGATTTCTTGCAAGTGCAGCCTCCAAGATTCAGTAGGCATTGCCCCTCGGAACATTGGTCCTTTCCAGCCCCCTCAAGGCCATCTCAAACTAGACCCGGGGAAACAGACCCCCTCCCCCCAGATTACAGTCTCAGGGTATGCAGAGATCTAAGCAATGGAGTACATCCACTTTAAAACAGAGTGTGCTAAGTTACCCCCTTACGGAAAGAATTCACAATGACTTCTCAACTCCACTCCTCACCTCTGCACAACTGCTCATGCCCCTAGGAGGAAAACTTGCCCACCATGAAAAAACTGGACCTCCATCACCAAAGATCGGTGGGACCTCACCATTGTATCCCAGGGGTACAAATTTTACTTCCACGCGTTGACAACCCCAAAAGGGTTCCCAGACCTTCCTCCATACCAGTGGGCAGAGGCACAAAACCAAGTTCAATCTCTGCTCTCCATAAGGACAATTCAACATGTTCCTGCAGAACAGATAGGTCAAGGGTTTTATTCCAGACTTTCCTGGTACTCAGAAAAGAGGGCACTTGGCACCCAATCCTAGATCTTTCCATTCTAAGCACCTTCCTGGTGGTACCAAAATTCAAAATGCTCATGCTTCAGCAGCTTCTTCCCATGCTGTCCAAAGATGCCTGGTTAGCCACCCTAGACTTGACCTAAAAGAAGCCTATCTGCACATCCCTATCAAGGGACTCATGCAGGAAATATCTACATTTCAGAGCAGGATATATGCATTATCAGTTCCCTGCACTTCCGTTTGGCTTATCCCCTGCTCCCAGAGTCTTCACAAAATGCCTGGCTCCACCCATTGCCTATTGCAAACAGAGAAAGATTCAAATATAAAAGAACAGAAAGACACTGCAACCAAGTAACTCTGGAAAAATGAAGTCAGCTTAAACCCAGCAGCAAATTGAGACTCCACAAGTTGTTTTTAGCGCTTTCATTCACTTTAATCTCCTGTGAACTTCCTCAGAAACAACTTCACCAATGTTGTTAGTGAACACATTTTGGCTATAAAGAAAAAAGACACAAATAATGCATTAGCAAGGCATTCTATCATTTGTAATGAATTTAAAAAGTTTACATTTGCTGTTCTAGATAGTGTAAATAGTGTAACATTTGGTGGTAATTTCAAACTTTTATTAGAATGTAAAGAGTCCTTTTGGCAGATATTTTTAGGAGCTGACAAATTTCCAGGTCTCAATGAAACTATAAATATGAGATGTTTCCTGGAAATGAATTCATAATTTTTATTGTGATATCACATATTCAAATGATATAGTTATATTAGTGTTAAACATATACTTGAGAAGTATTTATTTAGGATGTTTTAAGAGTTCATATGTACTATATATAGTTTTCAGTAATTTTTTATGGTATGTCTTTAAATTTTATTCATTGCCATCAATTATGTATGTAAATTAATTGTGATTGAATAGTACTTAAACAGGTGTATGGATGGTGAAGTTGTTTCTGAGGAAGTTCACAGAAGATTAAAGTGAATGAAAGCGCTAAAAACAACTTGTGGAGTCTCATAATTTGCTGCTGGGTTTAAGCTGACTTCGTTTTTCCAAAGATTCAAATATACCCTTACTTGGACGATTTCCTGATTCAGATAGACAGGAAAAGCTGTTGCAGCACCTGGCATTTGTAAAGAACCTTCTAACCTCCCTGTGGTACACTTTCAACGAAAATAAATCAAAACTAGTCCCCAGTCAAAAGATTGTATTCCTGGTGGCAAGCTTGGACATAGCACCCCTGATGCCACACCTTACTCCAGAAAAGCAAGCCTATCTGACATGCTACTTTACTCAAATGGCCACCAGAACCCAGCTATCATCAAGGAAAATCCTACAGGCTCTAGGGTTCATAGCCTCTTGCATTCTGCTAATTCCATATGTGAGACTGCATATGAGGACACTTCACTGGTACTTAAAAAGTCTTTGGTGCCAACATTCTCAGGACCTCTAAACCATCATACCTTGTCTAAGGAAAGAGTTTCTTTGGTGGGCCGCAGCATGCAACCACAACAAGAGACTTCCCTTTGCACAACCCCATGCCTCCCAGACCCTAACCACAGACGCATCAGACTATGCCTGGGGGGCACATCTGGACAACAAGTGCATTTAGGGCCACTGGAGCCCAAGTCAAATTCATCTGCACATCAACCAAAAAGAGATGCCATCTGTTCAGCATGCTCTGACAGCTTTCAGATCCCTACACTCACCAAGACTCCTGCTGATAAAGACAGACAACACCACAGTTATGTGGTACATCAACAAGCAGGGGGGAACCCACTCTTACCCACTCTGCAGGCTAGCCATGACCCTGTGGAATATGGCCTTGGACATGCATATTCATCTGCAAGCTCAATTCCTGCCAGGCAAACAAAGCTCTCTGGCAGACAACTTAAGCAGAAATCTCCTAGACCCACACGAGTGGCGATTAGACCCCAGCACTTTCAGCCTTCTATTCTAACCCAGAAGTGGGGGACCCCAGAGGTGGACCTTTTTGCCTCCCCCTATAATCACCAGCTCAGCAAATTCTGCACCAGGACACCTCACAGCACGGCCTGGAAAGTGGATGGCCCTAGCCTTCCAGTGGGTAAACCTCTCAATGTATGCATTTTCCCCTGTGCCTCTTTTTACAAGAATATTACTCAAGATAAGACAGGACAGACCAAGGGCAATCCTGATTGCCCCAGACTGGCCACGCTAGCACTGGTACCCACTACTGCGCAGCCTGTCACCGGTGCCACCATGGCACCTACCCCTGATCCCAACCCTCCTCACTCAGCAGGAGGGACAGATCTTGCATCCACAACTGCAAACCCTGAACTTTGCAAGCTGGCTTATTCCTTGAATTCTCCCCCCAGTGACCAGCCTAAGCAAGCAGGTGCTAGACGTCATTCTTAAAGCCAGAAGACTCAATACAAGGACATTCTATGCCGGTAAGTGGAAAAGGTATTGTTCCTAGATGCAATCTAAAGGAGCGGACACAGCACTGCCTTCCTTACCTCCTGGATTACCTAGCAGATCTACTCCACAGAGGCCTATCCTCCTCTTCCATTAAGATCCATGCCTCTGCCATCTCGGCTCATTGCAACACTGAGCCACTTCTCATCAGACAGTTTCTGAGAGGGGCCAACAACTTAAGGCAACCAAGGAGAGCCCCCACCCCTGCTTGGGACTAGAAAAACTCACGCTACCCCACTTTGAGCTTGCAGTGTCAGCAGAGTTAAAATTCCTCTCTTGGAAAACAGCCTTGCTTCTGGCCATTACTTCAGCTAGAAGAGTGTCTGAGCTACAAGCACGTATGACTGTGGAACCCTTCATTATTTTTCATGCTGACAGGGTCTCCGAAAGGACTAACCCTACTTTTATACCTAAAGTGGTGTCCAGTGTAGTTCTCAGTCTATCCATTTGCAGGCCTTCTTCCCTAATCCTCAAAATAAAGGTGAAAGGATCCTGCACTCTTTAGATGTGCACAGACAGCTCAGATTCTACCTTGATAGGACTAAGCCCTTCAGAAAATCTGACCAGTTGCTAGTCAGTTTTGCACCAGGGGCAGTGGGCAAGGCCATATCAAAACAGACAATTTCCAAATGGATAGCACACTGTATCCATTTTTGTTACAAACACCATGGGAAACCAACCCCTCAGGGGGTCAGAACGTATTTCACTACGGCAACTTCTACCTCTACAGCATTCCTCAGGTGAGTCCCTACCAGGGACATTCTGGAAGCTGCTACCTGGAGTTATGTTCACACCTTCACCAAGCATTGCCACCTGCCTATCTTTTCCAAATCCAGGGCGGGTTTTGCAACAGCAGTCTTGCAGGGCATACTAGCCAGCCCCAACTCTTCTTGACTGCCTCCACCCATTCTTCAGCTTTGGGAATCAACCCAAGTGTGATGACTGCAACAGTGAAACACGAAGAACATAGTACATTTGTGTACAATTAACATAAATATAGATGTTCAAATGTATTCACTGTTGCATTCCTGGTTTCCCATCCTCCAGCCCCCTTGTCTCTCTCTCTCTCTCCTTCTCTATCTCTATAACTCACCCCTTACAGGGCTATTGGTATTTACTTTTTACTGGTGGTGTTTTTTCCACCATTAACTTAGCTCCCTATTTGGGGGGCTCCTGACATTTGGGGCAAGAAAAACTGATGTAACGGCGTCGGCTGCCTGTTTTTATACCCCCTGACAACCTGACGTCAGTCCTGGAGCGAAAGCAACTGATGCAGAAATACTAAGTCTCTGGTATTCAGGCCGACTGAGGGCTACCTGCAGGCAGACAGATAACCCAACTGTGATGACTGCAACAGTGAATACACTTGAACATCTGCATTTATGGTAAGTGTACACATCTGTACTTTTTTATTATGGAAATTGTGGGCATCCAATGCAAGACTATAAAATTGTGTGTAGAAAATGTAATGAAGGACACTTGTGGAGTAGCTGCCCTTTGTTACAAGACAAATGTTGACAGGGATGAAATACAGTAGAAAGTTGTAGAAGTTGATGCAGCAATGAAGTTGAAAATATAAATGATGAAGGTGAGGAAAATAGTGGCTCTCTACGAAATGTGGTGTCAGAAAGTGATGATGCTGTTAATGTTGGGGAAGTCACATAGAAGCAAGGAATGTATATGCTGCAGTGCAACTAACTGGTAAGTAAGACAAAACTATGATGGAAGGTGGTGATGAAACATCCATTGGAGTTAGGGTGAGGAAAAAGAAGGTACACACAGGAATAAACAGATGTAGAAAGGAAGTGTTAGTATAAATATAGTGACAGTTAACCTTCTCACCTATTTTTTAATACTGTTATTAATATATGAATGTTAGTGTGGTATAGATGCAGATTTTATTTCTCTGGAAGACAAGAATTTTGGTAAGAGACCAGATAGAGTAATTAATGTGATGTAGCAAAACATTATGTGGAGTTTTGGCAAGGTCACTTGTTTAGGAACACCAATATTTATTGAAAATGACAAGGTTAAGATCTTTAAGTGTTATAGGTGGGATTCTTGATAGGATGGCAGTAGGTCATATAAGAATGTCATAGATCGGTAAGTCTGATTTATTATGTGAAGTGAGAATATGTAAAACACCAGTTAGGGCAGTTGTGATATATGTGCATACATGCATGTAGAGAGAGAATTTTTGAATACAAGGTTGTTGTAATTAACATGGACAGCTAAGTAATGGGTGACTGTAATCATAATTTCAGAAAAATGGGAGTAACACAAGATACAAGCATGTAAAAGAGGTATTGAGGTATGGCAGAATGTATTTAGGAAAGAGTAGCATACTTGTGCAAGAGCCAATGTTAGGACATGTGATGACTTTGTTGTATGTAGTATTTGAGGGTTTGGATAAAACACAAGGAGGAAGAAAACATGTTTTTTTACTGATCATTTAGCAACATGGACAGTACTTGGAGAGGGGAAAAATAAGAGAAGTAAAAGGTAAAAAAGGTCTACAGAAAAAGTTAGGAGGACAGAATAAATTGAGTGAAAGGTAAATGTGGTATGAGCACAGTTCACAGTTTTTTGCAACGTGGTTGCAGTGGTAGATAATAAGCCAGTGTATTTGAAAATGTTAAAAGAAAAATAGAAGCCGATGAAAAAAGGAATATAGTAAAGTAGTGCATGGATATGTGGATATAATTAGATGATGAAACTATTATGGAAGTAGAGATTTATGGAAAATCAAAGAATGAAGATGATATTAAGACATATGTATTTTCTGAATGGAAGAAAAGCAGCAGCAGTGCCTTTTTAAGAAAATGTGTGAAATATGAAAATGTTAGCATGGATGGTTTACAGAATAAAAGTGAGAATGTACAAGAAGGAAGGTGTCACAAGCTCTGCAGTTAGAATCATAGGAAAAGAGCCAGCTGAAATGTTGAGAGATTGAGAGTAAAGTTATTTTTTCTATAAATAAATAAAGGGTTGTTTTTGTAAAACAATGATGAAATGGATGTATGAGGGTTTTAGAGATGAGGAATGGTATGTTGGAGTGAAAATTTGTTCATAAAAAATCTGAGAAAACATATTGAGAATTGGAGGCCATTTTATTAAGCAATATGGATCATAAGATTTTTATGAAATATTTTCAGAATTGGTTCAGTAAAGCAGTCCAAGTGATGTATGGAGATATGTATGACACCATAAAAAGTAATAGAGGTATGGAGGTATGTACAACACCTTAAAAAGTAATAGAGGTATGGAGATATGACACCTTAAAATGTAATAGAGGTGTTAATTGTGTTAAAGAAGTGATACTATAGTAAGGGAGTAACGTAAACCGCTCATGTGTGATGTAGTGAAAGTAGTTTGATATTTCTCATGTTTTGTTATGGTCTATACTAAGATGTTACAGAATAGATCTTAAGGTAATATGACTGTTATAGTCCCTCTGTGGAAAAACATGGAATAAAGTTAATGGATGGATAAGAGATGATAATCATGTGCAAAAATGGTGTTAAACATGGATGGCTGGTGAGCAAAGTTGTACTTACTGTGGTGATGAATGCTGTAATAAGGAATTGTCAGGAGGTTTTAAATAATGCTAAATGGGAAGTGAAGGAGAGGGTAGTCTTCCATTTGGGAATGCCTCTGCATTTTATTTAACAGCTGTAACAAAGAATAAAATAGAGATGACCGAAATTATAATGAAAATAGAAGAATTAAAATAAGTAGGATTGAGGTTGAATAAAAAAAAGTAAAGGAATGCATTTGGAAATATGTAGACTGTTTTAGGAATAAAATTTGTTAAGCAAGATGCTATTAATAAACAGTGGGAAGAAATATTGGAAGACATAAAAAGTGGTATGGTAACTTGGAAAAGATTTCAGATGTCCTATAAGAAAAAAGTGTACTTGTTACATTTTTATGTTTTGGAAAGGTGTCAGTGGTGGGAATTGTATGCTTTTCCAACAGATAAATTATTAAAATTGATTTTAAGTACTGAATTGGAGGGTGACTAGACTAAGTCATATATAAAGAGGTGCACTGAATTTTGCTAAGGAGAAAGGGAAATTTGGATTAATAAATTCTGTTGCATATTTGACATCCACACATTTGTTCTGGGTACAGAAAGAAGCGAGGCAAGAGATAACTAGTATTATGGGGAGAGTTTTAAACAAAACATGAATCTTTAAACCCCTTAAACACCAACAAACACTAAAGCTGCAGGCAAGGCGCAAACTGCTAGTAGGATTCCACAAATGTAATCCAAAAGTTTAAAAGTAAACCATTAAAAATAAAAGTAACATTAAAATATATCAAAAGATCATTAAAAGATATTAGAAGAGTGCTTTCATCCTCATAACTTCATCAGATAAAAACAAAATGATCTGATGTTATCCTAGTTACCATTCATCACGTCTGAGTGTAGGATCTGACCCGGCATACTTTAGACAACGGCTTAGCTCAAGCTTCTCTGCTGCCCTCTAATCCCTCAGATCTCTTTTGCTGTTTTTGCATGTCAGATGCAGTTCGCTCAGCTCCTCTTGGTGTTCCATTATCTTGTGAGTACGTGTGCTTTTTTGTGAGATTTCTGTCTTCTTGAGTTAGTTTTTCTTCTTCCAGTGTCTTACTAGTTTATTTGCTAGCTTCCAAACACCTTTCCCTTCCCGTTTGGTTTGTTTAGTTTTTTTGGTGCCCTTTTCTCCAGACTTTCTTAGTGTGGTAGTAATCCCTTTCTAGGGGTAGTTTTTGTCATTGGTTTTGGTTTTCCGGACTTGTGTTACCTTTTTCTGGTGTTGGTGCGTAATTTAAATTAGGACGGAGTGGGGGGGGGGGCACTTTCAGGAAAAGACTGTCCAAGGCATGTCGTCCCATGCAGAGACCAAGCTGCACATAAATGTTCTGGAGATGAGAGCAGCCCTTATGCTGTTGCAAGTCTGTCAGGATTGCCTCCCTTTGGGGATGATACCAGTTCACACAGACATCATGGCTATTGTATGGTACATAAACAAGCAAGGGGGCACACATTCTTATCTGCTTTGTTGCGAAGCCATGAGGGTTTGGGAATGGGTGATGTCCTTGGAGTGCTTTCTTCTTGCAGCCCACAGTCCTGGAGAGTCCAACATGCTGGCGGACAAGCTGAGCAGGGCTGTTCTTCCCCCTCACGAGTGGTCCCTGAATCCTTCAGTGGCAGAGCAGATCTTCCATCGGTGGGGGGTCAACTGAGCTGTGATTTGTTTGCATCTCCTCTCAATCAAAAATGCAACAGTTACTTCGCCTTGATCCACCTAGAGTGGGAATCCCCAAGGACGAACTGACTCACGATTGGCCTCCGGGTCTCATTTAGGCCTTTCCTTCATTAACTGTAATTCCCAGAGTTCTTCAGAAAGCCAGATGCCTCAGGACGCAGTTGATCCTTGTTGCCCCCTTCTGGCCTCTGCGGGTATGGTTCTGTCTCTTACGGTCTCATCTGTAGCATACCACCTTGAGTGCTCGATCTGGTGCCGGATCTGATCTCCCATCCGTTCCCAAATCTGCAGACCCTCCATCTGACAGCTTGGTTTGTCCACTTCCTGTGATTATAGCCAAGTCCAGGCTAATGTCCTTTGTGAGGGACATTATCCTTGGTTCTTAGAAGTCTTCCACTAAGAGAGTTTACAGAAGTAAGTGGAAGAGATTCTCCATCTGGGTTAGAGGTCAGAACCTCGATCCACTTTTGGCTCCTATTCCTGACATTCTCCTTTTCTTGGCCTCTCTTTTTAAGGAGGGTGCTAGTTTCTCTACGATCAAAGTCCAGTTGGCAGCAATTTCTAATTTTCATCTCAATAGCAATCCTACCTTTTCTTCTTGGCTCTGTAAAGCCTTCTTGAAATGTGTTTTTGTTGTGCCCCCCCCCCCCCAAGTCAAGGACCCTTCTCCATCATGGGATCTTACTCTGGTGCTGCAGTCTTTAACTAAACCCTCCATCGTGGGATCTTACTCTGGTGCTGCAGTCTTTAAACCCCCTTTTGAGCCTGCTACATCCTGCAATCTTAAATTTATTTCTTGGAAAACTGCCTTTCTAGTGGGTATACCCTCAGCTAAGGCAGTATCAGAATTGCAGGCTCTTACAATTAAGCCTCCTTACTTAATATTCCATAAAGGTAGAGTGGCTTTGAAACCCAGCCCCTCATTTATGCCCAAAGTGGCCACTGAAGCGAATTTCAATCAATCAATCCAACCTCCAGTGTTCTTCCCTAATTATGCTAATAAAGGAGAGTACATTGTACATACATTAGATGTTCGTCAGTTTCGTTTCTGTTTGCACTGATCTAAGCCCTTTCAGCTCTCAGGCCAATTGTTTGTGGCCTATCAGTTAACAGGAAGGGCCAAGCCATGTCAAAAATTAATGTCTCCCATTGGATTTTTCAGTGCATTTCTTTTATTTATTCCTCATGGTTCTCCTTTGCCTGGACCAGTTAGGGCTCATTCCACCAGGTCAGTGGCCACTTCAGCTGCCTTTGTAGCCTGTCAGTCCTTGGATGACATTTTTGCAGCGGCAACTTGGTCCTCTCCTCATGCCTTTATCTCCCATTACAAACTTGACTTAGTTTCAAGAGGAAGTTTTTCTTTGGCTCCACTGTTCTTCGGCATGTCCCTCCTTGAGGCCACCTTGGGATTTTGGATAGCTGGGGACTCTGACCCAGACATGATGAATGGTGACTAGGATAATGTCAGATTAATAGTTATGTGCTCACCATAGTTTGGTATCTGTGTTATTCGTAGTCACCATTCCTCACGGTCCTACCCTCCAGCCCCCTTCATGAGGGATTGGCAGGATTTTGGTGCATCTTTGTTGGTGGCAAGTTTCCTCTCTCTGTCTTCTTTCTCCAGGGCAAACTCGATCTGAGGAATTAGAGGGCAGGAGAGCATCATGGGAGGGGAGAAGCTTGAGCTAAGCTGTTGTGTAAAGTATGCCAGCTCGGATCTGATGTCTGATCCTAGACCCAGGCATGATGAATGGTGACTATGGATAACACAGATACCAAGTTATGGTGATTACATAACTATTATTACCATCTTCATTTAATATTGTCTAAATTAAAGCATTGATGGTGTAATTTCCACTTCCCAATGCGTGATTAAGTATGACAAATTAAAAACTTCTTAAAATCCAATGTATATTTAAATAAACTCCTATTAGGTTAAATTAAATTATATATTTTTAGAAAAACAACGTATATTAAAAACATTGCACTTCAAAAAAACTCATTCTTAGCTACCCATGTATTAAAGACGGCACTTAATTTTGAAAGAATACCGTCCTTTTAAAAATCATTAGTTACTTTGTATCCCTAAACAGTTACTTCTTAAAGTGGAAAAACTGTTCTTTTGAAGTTTGTAAATATATATTAAAAAAAAAACATTAACAGTAAACTTGTTTTGCACTTGATTATATCAAGTTACAATCCCCTAAACATAATGAATTATTTTTTATCCTGCAAAAGTTGAGTCTTTAATGAAAAAAGCGTTCCTTAACTTGGAACCAAAAACAGTACTAACAAAAATAGAGAGAGGAGAGTGATGAATATGAAGAGGTTTGGGAGGAATTAAGAATGGAGAAAAAGGAAATGTGAAGCAGAAGAAGCAAATGAATCTGTGAGAAAATTGTGTGGAAATTGGATGTTAAAATAGAATATTTAAAGGAAAGAATGATATGAAAATGTAGTGAAAGAAGAAAGAAAGAAATATTTAACAGATAAACTTGAGAGAAAGGTTTAAAGAGGTATGGAAATATCTGATTGTTTTTGTGGAGATCGTTGTCAAGTAAATCGGGAAGCAGCACACTACCACACTGGAGCACCCATCGGTGTGCACAAGCAAAAGAAAGCAACACAATACGCCAGCACAACAAATCTTTTTAAATGCCTGCTTTGGATTAAAGATCTCTCTCTCTCACACTCCTGCTCTCACATGAGAGTTTGGCTGTTAAATTTGGTGGTGTGTAGGAATATGGTGAAGATTAAATAAACTCCCCATGAAAGGACAAATGAAATATGGTGGTACTTGTGAAAATGTTTATTTTATAATTAATATCTTGTTTGTAATCACTAATGATTTAAAATTTAGCCATGCCAGTTTTGAGTCTCTTTCATTTGGCAAGGTTGTCAAACATTTGTAAATAATTATTGTTTATAGTTAAAATGTTAAGTCTGTTTGTTGTACTAAAAGTTATGCATTATTAATTAGGAAAAAAATGTGCCATTCAGTTCTTTGCCTCTCATTTCTGCTGCCAATGATGAGTCATTTTGCGGTTACTCACATTCTGACGGAACAGAGAGTCTTGGCATGCTTAAACTTTCTCATTCGGCATTGCCTGCATTTGGTTTTGCAGCTCTACATGTATACTTCCTGTGATGTCAAAAAAGACAAAATGTGAAAGGAGCATGTTTATCATCTGAGGCCTGAACCACATTTGAGATGGGCTGTCTCACTACCTGAGGTGGCCCAAGTTAATACCTCTCTTAATTTTTCTTTCTTTTTACATTTTCCTGTGTCTGTATTTTCTCATACCTGATTCCTGGATAGTGTTGTATTGCTATCTCCAGCAATAATTAAACTTCAGAAGAATATTATTAATGAGACTAAATAGATAGTCTGACCAAATTTCTATCACTACTACATCTCTACACATTGTTCCCAGAGCATGTAAGAAAAGAGCTTTTTTTCCATTTCAAAAAAGCTTTACACATTAAAACTTCAGAAATGTGACTGATGCTACAATTACCTTGAATAAACATTGCATTTGCTTATAAGCAGCTTGACTCATCATTACAGTCTGCTGCTCTTGTTTGTACACATTTAACAGCTATGTGCCGAAGAACTAAAGCAGTCATCTTAATTCACATGTAGTTGCTAAAGTACAGGTCTGTTAGCAACATTGTAAACAGATGTTATATCATTTATGAAAGTTACTAACATAGTCATAGTCTGTTTTTCTTGTAAAACATGACTATTCTTCAGCAACTGAGCTCCCCTTTTCCAGCTTCTCCTACCCTGTTGGTTTATTGATTATTACCTTTGGGTGAATGAACTGATCTAAAGGCCATTTTCAGACTTGATCTATGCCAGATGGGAACTATACAAATATGCAAATGGATATATTTGATGATAAATGTACAGAGGTAGGTACAGTAACATTGTGCAATAAAATTGATTACTTGTATTTAGTTTGCATAGTAATAGCAGTCTGGACATGTCAGGATTTATTTGTTTATACATTCATACAGGTAAGTAATGTATATGTCATCCATTCTAGATGATTTTTTTGTCAGTACTTTATTAGTGTCTTTTATGTCCGTGTGGGGTTTGTAATACTGTATGAGTAATGGTGGCTGTATTGAACATTCTATCCAGGATAGCTGAAACATTCACATTCATAGATTTTCATTGTGATGTTAGTCTTTTTTTTTCCCCCTGAAACCAGGGTTGTTAGTAATGTTTTGTATATCTTGTGTTTATTGTTACCCTTGACATGTAATGCTTTTGAAGTATTTTTCCTGTGTTGTATGATTAAATGAGGGTCTAATTAGAGGGGTTCCATCTTGATTACTTGAACTATAATTGGAATATTGTCGTTATTTAAGGGACTGTACCCATTTTTAAAAAATTTGAAGGCTAACGTGTTCAGCAGAAAATGGGCTGTTATCCATTTGGCTTTAAATGTAGTGGTACAATGATGTTGGTTATTTAGGGTAATCAGAAAGAATTATGATGTCTTGTCTTTTGTATATGGAGCAAAATTGAGTGCTGTAATTGGTAGTATATATTAAAAGTGAAAGATAAATTCATGTAGCATCGTTAATTAATAATTGTGGTCATTAGGATCATTTTAATTGATTCAGTATATGTTAGCCAATTTTTTTTTTTATATATGTCGCTGCTGCAGTTGTAACTTTGGGGATCTTTTCTGTAGGTGGATTCCATCATGTGGCCAGAGTTTCATAGCTTTGCCCTTCCCCCTCTGCTGACCTTATATCTTCCATCCTCCAGACATCTCCACATCTCCATGCAAAGGCAGATGTACAGTCAGCCATCTTTACTATTTCTTTCTTAATGTGTGTGTCACTCCTACCCTCAGGATGTCTCCATGTCTCACTGTTAAGGCAAATGTATGGTCAGCCATCTCCAGTTCTTTCTTGATGAGTGTGCCACTAAGCCAGACTTTGATCAGTTATACAGACCAGGCAAAGTGTGAAAGAGCACATATAAGTATCCCCAGGTGATCTACACACACGCACACACACATATATATATATATATATATATATATATATATATATGTGTGTGTGTATATGTACGTATATGCGTGTGTATATATCTCTTTGTATCTCTATCTATATATAGATATTGATAGATGTTTTTGTTCTTTTTCTGTTATAGAAGACTTTTGTCTTAGAAAGTCTTGGCTGCCTTTGCTCAGGGTTTCTGGCATTTCCAAGCAGAGGTTTGGGGATGACACCTTAGCAGAATGTGTGTGCTTATAGAAGACAGATTAATTTCAAAGACTGACACAAGTATTTTGTAGGCCTTGACCACTATGTTACAATGTATGTCATTTGCAGAGAGCTCAGACCAAAAACTATTAAGGCAAGAAGACATACCATCCTAGCTCATTTAAGTAAAATAAAAAAGTTAATGACATTATTTCATGAGTTCTCCCACCTGAATACCTAAAGATAGCTGCCAGCACAGTAGTATATACAGTCTCTATCCTTCTGAATAGCTGAATCCTGTGTAGCCTTACTGTGGAAACAGTCCTATATGATCTCTGTTCATAAAAGTGGTATTTCTTCTGACATCTCTAACTTTCAGCCCCATGCAGTAATACCACCTCTCTCAAAAATACTTGAAAAATTTATTCATAAGCAACTCTTCCACTATTTTCTAAAAGAATGTCTGTTAACATCCTCCCAACATGGCTTCCATCCAACACACATAAACAGGGACTCTGTTAAACTTGTTTCCTCCTTATTCTTTGAACTCTCAAAAGTCTTCGATACAGTTTTTCATCCTAAACTCCCAAATAAACTGTTCAACTTGGACAATCCCCTTCTTCTTTACTGTGGTTCACTAGCTATTTAACTGACAGGCTTCAGTCTGTGAAATGACAACTCTCTCCCTCTCTCCATACCTGCAGGTCTCCACCATTGCACCCCAAGGAACTGTTCTTGGTCCCCTCATCTGTATTGTCTTTTTCAGTGATCTCTATACCTCTGTAGGTCCAGCCTTTCTTATGCATTATGCTAATGATTTCGACACTTATATGTGCATCTGATAACTTGACTTATTTCCTCCATATCACTCAAGCTTATTCCTCAGTTGAGAAATGTCTCAATAATGCCCAAGTACTACTCAACCCTAAAAAAAAAGACAAAACAAAATTATTGCTATTTTTATCTAAATCACACACGCCTGATAAAGCAAATTTTGATCTTTTCACTAATGAACACTGAAGTTGAAATAGTCTTGTACAAAATTTCTTGGGAGTGATATAGATGAGAACCTTAAGTTAGGCCTACATGTTGAAAGTAACAAAAAAAAAAAAAAAAAAGACTTGCCAAAAATTAGGAATGCTTTACTGGCATATAAACTTCCTTAGCCACCACCAGAACTACTCTTGCCACTACCTACATTCTCCATCTCTCTTATGTGGTGACCCATCCTAACCAACCTTCAGGCTACAGTTAAAAATAAGCTGGAGGTATGCTGTAATAATGCAAATTTTTCCACTAGAAAACAATACGTCAGTCACCACTGCATTTCCCTTATAGGTTCATAGGTGTGTACTAGGCTAATGGCCCTGGGGCCTTTACAAGCCTAGCCATAGGATTACCTTAGCATCGTGCCACCCGACCTTAGTTCCCAGTGCCTCTGAGTAGAGCCACTGGGGTTATCCCCGGGGTGAATTTTCTGTTTCCCATCCACTCATCAAGATTTCTCTTGAAGAGGGTCGGCGAGGTGCTCTGCTTGACATGTATGGGAAGTCTATTCCATAGCATGGGCAGTCTCTGGGTTATGATCCTGTCCCTCCATTACATTCTGTTGATTGTGGTAATGAGGTTGAGGTCTCTGGAGCATGTGGTGCGGAGGGATTGGGATTTCTTTAGATGTAGCATTTCTAATAGAGCTGGGTCAGACATGGCTTTGTAAGTTAAGCAGGGATCACCTCTAAGTAGGTGATTTGAGACCGAGAATAGTTGGAGTTTTTTGAGTCTGTCCATATAGGACAAGTGTTTAAGGCCTAGGATCTTCTTTGTGAGGTCCTTTTGCAGCCTCTCCAGTTGTTGCAGGTGTCTAGTGAGGTACATGCCAAATGGGTCATTGTACTCTATGATTGGCCTAATGAGGGAAGAGCAGAGGGAGACAGTGACCTATTTCTTCCTGGATGCAAAACCCGTAGTAATGAAATGTGCCACATAGAAGGACTTTCTGACCACAGTGGCAATGTGGTAATCAAAAGAGAGGTAGCTGTCAACCTGTGTTCCCAGATCTCTTATAACGCCTTCTGTGTTCAATGGATTACCATCAATGTGGTAATTCATGGGAACTGGGTTTTTTCCAAAAGGGATGACAACACATTCTTTGGCATTGAGCTTAAGGCCATGATTCTGCCACCAGTTGTTGGTCTCGGTGAGGCCATTTTGTAGGATGTCAACATCACTTGGGGAGTTAATAATGGCTCCTAACTTGCAATTGTCTGCGAACTTTGTCAGCCAGAGTCCCTTCGTGTTGGCCTGGACTTCAGAGAAGTAGATACCAAACAGGGGAAGACCCAGGACCGAACCCTGTGGGACTCTACTCGTGACTAATCGGCAGTCTGACTTGGAGTCAGCTACTTTCACACTGTGGGTTCTATCTTTGAGCCAGTTTGCATCCCACCTAGTGACATAGGGGTTGATGCCTAGCTTTAGTGAGTTTTTCTATGATTCCTGAGTGGGGAATGTTATCAAAGCCTTGGCCAGATCAAGGTAGACTGTATGAACCGCCTTGCCTTCATCCACAGCTCTGGTGACTGACTCAAAGAAGTCAACCCAGTTGAGCAGGCATGACCTACCCTTCACAAAACCAAACTGTGTGGGATCCAGAGTTTGGAGATTCCCTATATCCTTGTTTATTAGGTCCATGATGATGGGTTCCATAGCTCTGCATATCATACTCGACAGGCTAATGGGGAGTTAGTTCCCAGGGGTCTGTAGTCACTCTTCCTTTGTGGAGAGGGATAACTGTAGCAGTGCGCCATTTGCTAAGGACAAAGCCTGAGGTGAGGCTGTGATTGAACAGGGCACACAGGTGAGGTGGCAGTTCACTCTGTAGTTAATGTAGAACATAGCCAGGGATATTGTCATGTCCCATAGAAGCTGTATTCTTGGCCTTGGACAGTGCTGTTTTAACCTGTGCAGCAGTAATACTGGGTGCAGGGCAATCTACTGGTATTGTGATTGGTCCTTGTGGGGGGGGGGGGATAAAGTTGGCACTGAATCTGTCGGCCAGTATATTGGCAATATCTGTTGGCTCTGTATTGGAGGTACTATTGTGCAGTAGCTCAGAGCAAATCTGGGTATTGCAGTGGAGATTCTTTATATAACTATAGAAGGCCTTGTGGTTTCTTTACTATCTGCTGTAATTCTGTTTTCATAGCTAGCTTTAGAGGATTTGGTGAGGGATCTCAACTTTTTCTAGAGGATGATAAGGGAGTTTTTCCAGTCTTGGGACTTCACCTTATTCCACATCAGTTTCCTCCTCCTGTTGTAGAGTTTGTTTATGGCAGGGGACCATCAGATTGGCTTCCTTTTTTTGGAGGAGAGTGTCTTGGTTCTTTTGGGTATGGCAAGATCCATGCATTTGTGTACGTGTTCATAAAGTGCATTGGTGTATGATTCAGCGGTCATGCAACTATTCTTTGTTTGCATGGGTGCCATGAAGTTGGCCACCTCTGTTTTTAGGAGCCCAAAGTTAGCTTTGGAAAAGTTTAAATTGATTTAAACTGCCACACCACTTGAATTACTTACAGCTCATCTCCACACAAAACATTATTCACAAAACTGATGACTGCCCTCATTTTGCTGCTATTTCCATTCCTATCACCTTAATAGACTACTGTGATCTAATAAACAACATCTCAGCAAATGTAAACCCCACAAATCCTCTGGCCAAAGTCTGTAATCATACTTTGTTGCTAAAAATAGAATCCTATCTCTGCAAATTAGGTCTACCTCTAACTTCTCCAAATTCAAATTACTACTAAAAGACTACCTAAATAAAATTTGGCTCTAATCTTGCACTACTCTAACCTGAAGTAGTCCCTCCCTCCTTCCACCGCCAGCATACTTTGACCTTGTTCAGTAAGAAGGAATTAGTAAAATCTATTTTAGACAAAGGACAAATATATTTTTGTCTACGCTGTATTGTCTAGGCATTTCTATTCCAAAGAGTGTACTCCGTGGGCTTAATGTGTTTAATATCTCTATGAATGGCAAATTATGAATACTTTAGATGACTGTGTTCTTTTTCAGGTTGTTGTACCTGTCCAAATATTTGCACTATGTATGTATAGGTTCACACTGTATGAACTGAAGCTGAATTTTTACATGGTTAATATATTTTTCTTCTGTATTAAGCTTTGTAATAACTTTTTATAACTGCAATCATAGTGTCAGTATGGAGCTTTTCTCCCCTGACCTGTGTTGAAAATTGGATGTTATCCCAGTCGGACATTCCAAGTAAACGTATGACAAATAAAAAGTAACAGTTCAGCATTCTGTAACATATAGAAGACTTAAGTGCAAGGTGACTCTTACCAAGCCTTAGATTCTTAAGTTGGTTCAGCTTTCCCAAGGTGTGGGAAATATGGCCAAGTGCTTGTAGGTATACACTGTGGACACAGTCCCTAGATCCCTAGAGGAGTAGCTAGTGGATCAGTCATTAGCCCCCATGCCTGGTCTGTGGTCCAAGCTCTCCCTGAGGGCATAGAAATTATTGCATGCCCCTTTGAAAGAGAATCCTTGTTCTGGAAACCTTCTGTGGAAGTATTCTTCAAATTGGAGTAAAAAGTTAAGGTCATGCAGACAGTGAAACAATTTTTTTTTCACCCCCCCCCCCCCCCAAGTCCTGCACTAGAGCAGGAATTATTCCCCCTGAAACTGGCCTGTTTGTCAGATACCTGTTGATGGATTAGCAAGCAAAGGCATATAATTGAGATGAGAAGCAAATGGGGAGGGGCAAAAGGTAAGTGCAAGCCAGGAAGCCAGGTTTGAATGGTTTCAGCTACACACTTTGATCAGTTTTTGACTCAAGATTTCCTGTTTTTGACTCAATGTTTCCTGTCTTTCCTCTATCACATACAGCTGGTAAAAATGGGAGGCAGTTATGTCCGTTTACAAACTTAAATTCCAAGGTAACATTGGACGGCTGGATATTGATCATCTTAATAAGATGGCACTAGGTGTAGTCCTAGTCCTTTCCTCCCACTCCAGAAGACTAACTGCATCTGACTGTACGCTTTGTTCAGCAGTTACGTTTTATGTATCTTCTCCAACCTGCCCCAGTGGCTCCATTACTGATACCCAGTGTAATTATTTTTATCTTGTGTGGTGGTACCTTCCCAGAGTAAATGAGAGCCCTACAGTCCATTCATTCCTACTTGTGAAGCTGTATTTGCCCATCCTTTCCCTGGTGGCAAGAGTTAGGTGGTAGGGAAATTGGCCAGCTTGCAAGCCCTGTATGGCAGTCTGACCTCTTTCCAGCTGGAGTATCCCTCCTCCCCCATTGGTTTCTTGTTGAGCTTCACAGTTGCTGTCCATTGAGACAACCTTGGCTTGCAGATGCAAATGCATCATGGCAGCATAGGCTGTCTAGGTCTGAGCTCCACGAATGAAACACCTGGCATTTTTGCTGAGCATCACCCATGTGAGAATCCCAAACTGCCTTCCTTCCCTCAAAATGAGTGAGTCATCAGCAGCCATTCGCTCCCATCTTTCCTGGCCAGTTGCTACAGACATCTGAGCTGCTTAGTGAGTGTAAGTTACTTGAATTGTAGTCAAGGCTTTATCCCTCCATACCATGGAGCTGTCTCCTTGTTCAGCACTTACTAGACAATGGGGCAGTATAGTTGGTACCCATGTCAGAAGAACAGTTAAGTTTCTACTTCTGAAAAGGGACAGACCATGGAGACAGATAATGGACCACTCCAGGCTCAACTGTTTTCTGCTGACTTCTAAATTCTGAATTCTCAGCTTGCAGTTCCTCTGTCAAGTTAGGTCTGCCTTAGACTTTCCTGATTGCAGATCTGAAGGATGAATAATTTGCTTGTACCTGTTCACAAAGACCACAGGAGTTTTCTGAGGTTCGGACTTGAGTAGGGGTTATTGCTCAAAGGACTCTCTAATGCATCCCAGGTATTCACAAAGTGCTTGGCCCTAATGATTAACCAACTGAAAGATGGTTCACAGTTTCAGCTCTTTGGCGTCTGGATGACTGTCTGTTGCAGACTTGTTCACAGATTTGAATTTTGGACAGTAACAGCATAAATTTGGAGTACTTCTGAAACTTGTGGTTCTATTAGTGATCAGAAGTCAAGATTCACCCAGGACAACTTTAAGATCTTTCTGATTCTGAACCCAAGCATGGAAAATTGCAGGGTATACCTCCCAACGGACAAGTCCCTTGCCCTAGGGTTCTGTTTTTGCCTGCAAGCTTCCATATGCCTCATGATGGTCTGGGACCCTCTAAAGACTTTGATTACATGGCTTCCACAATTTTTATAGTTCGTCATACAGCACTTGAGTAAGTTTCAGTGAATCTTGAGGACCACTTGGAGTTGGTATTCACAACCTCTGAACATAGAGCTGCTGTTATTGCCTTACATCCAAAAGGAGTTCACTTGGGGGGGGTCCAGATGTGCACGAGTGAAAGGAGACAATTTCTCCACTGAAAGTTATCTACCCCTGATTACTGATTGTGTCCTTCCAAGATAACTATTGCAAGTAGTCTTTACTAGTGGGATATCATGCCAAGGTTAGCCATACATCCGGCCAGCATACCCCAAAGCCTGAGCTCTTTCATGCACTGTATGTCCAATGCCGAAAGGTAAGAGGTTCATATCGACCTATGGGAATAAATTACCTTAGAAATTATTTCCTGCCAGCCCAAAAGCAGAACTACACTTGTTCTGTGGTTTTACATCTTGTGTGGCTACCAAGTTGTTTGGGCAGGTAAGTATCCTGTTGGGGACCCTTGCGTTTTACTTTTTTGTACATGTTAGCCAGAAAAGTTAAATGTGAATGTTTAAGGAAGATTCCACATAAAGATAATCACAGTAAGTGTTTTATTTTGTTTAGGTGTGGAACATAACCATAGGGAGTGTACAATTTGGTAGTCTTTTGTACCAAAGACCTTACAGCTACCTTTCTTAGTTGGCTGTTTACTTGGAAAAGCAAAGACTTAAGGTTCTCACACAAGACATGATGTTGGCTGAATTTTCCTGCCTGATGTCCAGCCACTTCCAAAGAAGCCTAAGAAACTTAACCATGAGGTTTCAGCTATCAGGCCCCTACCAGATGTCCCTGCTGTGTCTGATGATGAGTCCTTGGATCATTCAGTTTCTGTGTCTGCCCTTGCTATCTTGACTCAGTTGGGGACCAGGCAAGCTGTTTACACATCTGCTGAAGCTGATCTGATGTTTTTTACAAATGAAGAGGAGGAGCCTAGGCTGGCTGTTTCCAAAGGGGTTGGTGGTATTTCTCATATTCTTCTCAGACAGGAAATATCCTGTTCCTTGATTGTAGTTTGCCAGGGCTCTGACCATCACAGGTACGTGCAGGTGGACATCCCTGCAAAGAAAAGGCTTTAAAATAAACTTCTTTCTCAATTTGTGAGGGATCCTCAAGAAGAATGGCAAGTCTTTACCCACTGGCATTTTAGAGCCCTTATGTCTTTAAAACCTGTTCAGTGTTTCCAGGCTGCACCTTCTGCTATGGTTCCTTCTTCTACTGCTTTAAAAAGACAGAGGAATTCTTCCTCTGAGGAGGAGGGCCAGGAATCTGATGAGTATTCCCTAGCCTATTCTTCTCAGATAGACACTCCTTAGCTGTGGCTTCGCAAGAAGATTGCCTTTCCTCTGATTCCCCTGTAGATGAACTTTCTTTCATCAACACCATCTGTCAGATGCAGCTGTGAAATTGCTTAATGTTTCTTTGAGAGAGACTGCATCTGTGTCAGTTCTGCATAGGTGCTCTTTGCTAAGGTTACATTCCCTTCCAAAAGATGACAAAGCCAAATTATTGGATTCTTCTCGGGATAGTCGATAAGTGTTTGGTTCTATAGCTGCAGAACTGTTTAAAACTTTACAATATAAGGGAAGGGTGATGCAGGATTTAAAACTAATTTTCCTTTTGCTTGCATCCTTGCCCCAACCCATCAAAATTCCTGTTTAAATAGTAAACCAACAAACAAACTTAACCCCTACTCTTCCCAGAAACAAAATAAGATACTACTTAAACTCTACCTACATCTAGCCCAAAAGCTCACTTGCTGTGGAGACATACACCCTAACCCAGGACCCACTTCTTCACCCCATCCAGACCTAAACCAACCAAACCCTCTCTATAGCAGGACAACCTCATCTCTTCTTCTCTTAAACATCAACGTAAGAAGCATAATTAACAAAGTTCAAGACCTCCATGCCCTATTTGCATTATATAAACCAGATTTAGCCATACTAACTGAAACTTGGCTCAGACCAGAACATCATGATAATGAGATTACACCCCCTGGCTATAATATTATACGGAATGATAGAACAGGGAAAAAAGGTGGAGGTGTAGCCATAATGTATCAAAATCATCTCATATTGGAGCAAGTTAGCTACAACCCCCAAGAAGTCAATGATATTGAATTAATTCTTACTAAATTAAAACTAAACTTGAACAAACATGTAGTTATAGCAAGAGCCTATATCCCACCAGGAAACAGCATTGCCACTATGGAGAACCTTTTGTACTGGATGTCTATCTCCCATCCACAAGAGGCCATACTTTTAGGAGATTTTAACATTGACTGGTCCAACTGTACCAAATACAATCCCTCTACCCATATCAATCTCCATGGGTTTACCCAAATCATAGAAACCCCCACACGAATCAATAAGAAATCCAAACGTTACTCCATCCTAGATTGGATACTTCTGTCTGACCCCACCGTAGCACACCAATCAGGCTGCCCACCAGACAGCTTGAGCGATCACCAACCAACCTACCTTATTATGAATAAATCCCACCACAGCAACCAATCCACCCTTAGAATAGTTAGAAACAAAAAGAATCTCAAAGCCAAGGACCTAAACAATGACCTAAAATACTGTAACTGGTCTCCCCTAAAACACCTACCCCTAGATGAAGCAGTAGATTACTTCAACTCAACCTTTCTCAAAATTCTAAACCATCATGCACCAGCCCGAACCATCAGAGTTAAGACAAACTATGCCCCTTGGTTAACAAAATAAACTAAATCCATAATGAAGGACAGAGACAGAGCTTGGGCTCAATATCATAAGCTTAGAACCACAACCTCAAAACAAAACTACTCAGCGCTCTGGAACAAGACCAGACAACTTATAAAACTCGATAAGGCCAAATACTACACAACCTTACAAGAAAAACACACTGGCAACACTCAGAAATTCTGGGCCTCGATAAATTACTGCACCCAGGTAAAACCGGCACTCCCACACCCATAGTACCATCCAACAGAGAAGAAACTCCCACCCAATTCAACAAATTCTTTACTGAAACAGTCCTAACGTTATCTGCTGACAAACTTCCCGCTGATTTCCTTCAACTATCAGCTAAAACCATATCCTACCCCATGTCCATCCTCATAAATAGATCAATATCTGAATGCAAAGTACCTAACCTGTGGAAAATATCCCACATTATTCCACTCCACAAAGGCAGCAGCTCTCTTGAGCTGACCAACTACCGCCCAATCGCAATTTTATCACCTTTGTCAAAAATATTAGAAAGAGAATTACATACACAACTAATGCAATACCTCCTAAAAAATAACCTTATATCAACATCTCAACACGGCTTTCGGCCCTCCCATAGTACTTCAACTGCACTATTGTCATATGCCAACATAGTCAACACCTATAGAAGCAACAGAGTTTTTGTATCATCTGTATTCTTAGACTTATCAAAAGCCTTTGATATGGTCAACCACAGCATGCTTCTCAAAACTCTGTCTACCCTAAACATAAACTCCCTCACCATATCGTGTTTCAACAGCTATTTAACTGGCCATCAACAAGCAGTGCTCTGGCAAGACCAACTATCCTCCCTTCTACCCGTATCTATAGGAGTCCCAAGAGGCTCCATACTTGGTCCTTTACTATTCTCCATATTTACAAATCAAATAGCTGCATCCTGTCCCTCTGCTTCTATAGTGCAATATGCAGATGACACTACTATCATATGCACCAACCCTACCTTAAGGGAACTTCAAACAATAACACAGAATAACTTTACTCTGGCTGAAGCATGGTTTTCTAGCATTAAACTTCTACTCAACTCCAAAAAAAACAAAAACAAAACTAATTCTCTTCAGTCCTGGCAGATGATCTGTATTAAATAATGACTTCACTATTAACTCCAAGGACAATACCACAATCACCCCAACAACACACACTAAACTCCTAGTAGTAGTAATCGACGACAATCTCAGATTTGACGTACACATAGCCCAAACAATCAAAAAAGTAAACAAAAAGCTTGGTCTCCTGTATAGGGACAGGCAATTCATGACCAGCTATACCAAAGCCACCATTACAAGAACTCGCCTATTATCCACCCTACTGTATGCCTCCCCAATACTGACTAATCTTTGTCGTAACGAACAAAAGAAAATGGCATCTTGCTATAACAAGATTGCCAAGTTTGCTACAGGTGCTTCTAATAGATCCCATCACTGTTTCTCCCTCAAACAGCTCAACTGGCTTGAGTAACCCCAACTACTACTTACGACTCAACTCTTCACAGCCCACAAACTGTACTTCCTCCCTGACAAAACTCCAGCACTACAGGAACTAATACAGCCCTACACTACCACTCGAACCTTAAGATCAACAGACCAAAATCTCATAAATGTAATCAAGCATAAGAATGAAGCAGGTAAAACACTCTTTAGCAGTACAATAGCAAATATCTGGAACTCGCTCCCAAAGCACATAACTTCTACCAGCTCTGCTTCACTGTTTAAGAAACTACTCAAAACCCACTATATTACCAGTTGGCTGTGCCCATGCGACTCCCCAGGCTAATCCACTTACATTGAAGGGTTACAAGAATTCTGACAAAGATCACCTCGTTACTTACTGCTACCCTCTGAATACTTTTTTTTTTTTTCTTGCCAAACAATGTTTTTCTGAATAATTATTCTTGCCAAACAATGTTTTATTCGGTTGCTATTAATTTATATGTCTATGAAGAAATGTTAAATATGTTTCTATATGTATAATTGTATGCCTTATGACTACAGTTATGTATTTAAAAAAAAATGTAATTCTAGAAGAGTTGTATGTGGAGCTTTTCTCCCTGGGCCTCCACTGAAAATGGACCTGTGTCCAGTCTTACTTTCCCTGTCATCAAATGTAAAATAAAATAAAAATAAATAAATTGTACTGAAATTTTAGAGAAATTACCCTTCTAAAACAGGTCCTTTTGTTAAAAGACCACAAAAGCAGTCCTAAAAGTTTACTAAGGAAAGATTTCAAGATAAATCAGGACAGGACCCTAAGGGTCAAAAACCCTCCTTTCCTGACCAGCCTGCTTCCTTATGACTGTCTTCATTTATTCGCCCCCGCCTTCCGTTTGACCAAATTTCCTGGTCACACACATTATCTCTTTCCCTTTCTGTATGGAAGGAAGTCACCAGAGACAATTTATAGAAGAAGTGTACAAAATGTATTGGAAGTCCATTCCCCCTTTAAGGAATTCCTCAGCCTACTCAAAACCAACTGCCTCTCCTTCCTCCCCATTCTGAGGGACCTTTGGTGTTAATGAACCATTCATCCAATTTCCCCCACTCAGTATGGCAGAGGATTCTACTTAAGATGTTTCTGGTTCAAATAAAGGAGGACTCTTTTTGACCTCTTTCTTAATGTGCCAAGCTTCAAGACCTCTTTCTTAATGTGCCAAGCTTCAAAATACTTATTCTACAGACCCTGTTTTCTATGATACTACCTCAGCTTTTCTTGTGACCCTGGATTTGAAAGATGCTTATCTGCACATTCAGTTCATCTCGTTTTCAAGAAATGTTTTGAGATTGTGTGTCATCTTCACATTATGTGTTTTATATTTTGCCATTTGATCTTTCTGCATCCCCAAGAGTATTTACCGGGTTCCTGCTTCCTGTTATCGTCTTTTGCAGACTTCAAGTCATCCAATTTTTTCTTTATCTGGATGACTTTCTGCTTCAGGCTCCTTTTCCAGCTTCTCTTTTCAGGGACCTAGAGTTCACAACAAATCATTTATGCAGTCTAGGGTTCACTTTAAACCTGAAGAAGTCTGTCCTGACCCTTTCTTAAGACCAAATTTTCTTGGAATGCCAGATTAACACCATGACAGCTTTCCTTCTCTTGGACAAGGTGCGTTTTCCCTTTGCAGGTGACCTCAACAAGAGAAATTTTGAGACCCTTAGAGTTCATTGCATCCACTATTCATATGAGTCTGTTTGCCAGACACCATGAGGAAGCTTCAAGTGGTATCTCAGATATATATGGCTTACAACATTGCCAGCCGCTAGACTTCCAGATTCATGTCTTGCCCTGCATCAGGAAGGAGTTGCTATGGTGGATCAATCAGATCTCCCACAATCCAGGACTTTTTTTCTTGTTTCTACCTTAATTTAGGACCTATACAACCTTATTTGTACTTTTAAACTGTTTGCAACTGTTTTGCCACTTATTTTAAACCGTGTTTGTTTGTGACTGTGTTTTCTGCACTACCTACTTAAGTACATGAACAATTTATAGTATAGGCTAGATTCAGACTTGCTGAATCTAGACTGTTTGCCATTTTCTGAGCACTAAAGCCAGCAATCTTACATTGAGGACTCTCCTGCACCCTTGTAGCAGAAGAGTGTAGTCAATGACTCATCTAAGTTGAGGATTGTTGGAACAAACCTCAGTCTTGGGCTTTCCTATTGGTTGGATTCTTTGAAAACTGTTTTACTTAGCTGATATTTAAACACAGCATTTGTACGTAACTGTGCAGCATGCAACAGGGGTTAGCATTGATGTGTATAAATGCAAATGCTTAAAAAAAATTAAATTTTCCCTAGATAACTGCTAGGGAACCCTCCTAAGCTTTCCTGCTTATTGGCGTGCAATGCAGTTGTGCACTACTGGCCAGAGAGCAACCCAGCTGCACTTTTTGAGGTGCCGGCGCAGGTTTCTACTCCTAAATCTCCCATAGATTAGCTGATTTTACTAGTTCTACAACAGAACCTAGCCCATCTAGCTCATCCTCCACCACTTGTTACAGAATATAACTGGCAGGATGGAAGGTCAGTTTCCCACTGTTTCTCCAGCCAGCATGACTGACATGGGCATCCTGAGGCAATGTAGCAATTGCCTCATGTATACATACAATCTACTACTCCTAAAATGTGCTAATACAGTATGTGAGAGATGTCTCTATTCTATGAATCTGGAGTCACTGCTCTCTCTCTCTCTCTCTCTCTCACGTAACAGCAAACCAAATACTAAGCAGGTTGTCAGCACCCACACTCCACCTCCTACACATACCAGGTACACACACAAACCAAAATACATGGAGATACTCACTGGAAATATGCCAAAAGAGCGAAGACCTCCCAATTGCAAACCTTCTGCACACAATACAGTCCCAACAGCACCCACTTACACATAACACATGCATGATTGTCTCACCCAACAAGCCTCTAAGGCAAAATATATTTAAACCAAATGCCTTGGTCATAGGCGACTCCATAGTGAGACATACAGATGTCTCCTCACTAGGCTGGACATGGAGAAGATCACAGTGAGCTGCCATTATGGTGCCAGGATCTGCCAAATCACTCATGCAGTCAAGTCTGACTCTGTCATGGTCCATGTTGGAGTGAATGACTTGAAGTACCTCACTGGACTATATGAGGAGAGACATGATGTAGCTTTCAGATTGTGTCCCAGGCAGTTATGTCACTAGCCCTAAGCAGCATTCTTCCCTCACCCAGGATGTTGCCACAATACAAACAAAAAATGATTGACTTCAACAATTGACTTAGCTTCAGGTGCAAGTCTGGGGGGATCCAGTATCTGACAGCCTGGGATGGCCAGAGATGGTCTTCACCTGTAGGCTTCAGATTGCTGGCAAAGGTACTTGCCTCCCCCATAGTACGTTTTTTAGGCAATTTTATAAGAACAAAATACCTGACATGAAAATATCCTCCAGAAACAAACTCAGGGTTATGCTTCTTAATGCTAGGAGTCTAAATCTGAAGCTGCACTCACTTGAAGCACTTCTTAGCCTGGAAATATACTGATGTCTTGCGCAGTCAGAGACATGGCTCAAGGCCTCCGAGAGTACCCTAGCCATGCAGGGTACAATGTCTTCCACACGTTCAGACCACACAACGAATGTGAAAAACTAAGGGAGGAGTAGCCATCTTAATTAAAGACACATACACCTCTACACTGGTTAAACAGTGCGACTCCCTAGAGTTACTCCAAGTCTAACTGTAGGAAAGACCCCATTCACATCATTGTTAAATATAGGTCCTGCACCATGAACCACAAAAACCACACAGCCTACCTGGACCTACGTGAGTCACTCTCACTGCAGTCAGATACCCTGGTCATGAGCATCTTTAACTATCCTTGCATCCTTTGGGTAACATATGAGTACAAACATGCTCACCCAGAGGTTCCTTGACTTTAACACAAATGCTCTGGAGCAGATGGTCAGCACCCTCACAAGGAGCTGTAACATCCTTGAAATAGTGCTCACCAGATCGCTGCACCATCCCATGTGTGGGACTGTCCCTAGTAAAGTCCAATCATAAATCAGTCTCGTTAGATGCAGCGATTGTACCTGACCCGCCCTCAGGAGTAAAAAGGTTAAAACAGTTCTCCAAAGCAAACTATAGCCTACTGAGCAATGGCATTAATAGTTTCAGACCCCCTGCCAACACTGACAGCAATGACCCCTATACTGAGGTGTACACAAATGTCCTGTATAAACACCTATATAAATATACAGAATCAGCCGTAACTGAAGAGATCAAATCAAGATCCTCACGAAAAAATAAGCCACCTTGGTGGACATCCAGCAGAAATAGGTTATACAATAAGAGAGAAAAACTGCTGTCAAAAAACAAGATGGGATGGTCCCAGCAAAAGAACTCCCTCCAAAGCATAAAGATGTTGTAAAGTCCTCTAAAGCTAATTGCGAAACTAAATTAGCATCCTTTGCTAACGTAAATCACAAAGCATTCTTTAGTTAGTCTGAAATTCAAAAGGAAAGGCCCAGCTTTCTGACGAACTAGCTATAGACGATACCGCTTATACTGAACGTGAGGACATTGCCAACCTGCTAGCAGACTGGTTTGATGAAAACATGACCCCCCCCCCGTCCCCACCAATTAGACATTCATACCCCATAGCAGACCTGTCATCAGTCCTCTTCCTTGTATCTCCAGAGAGCAGGTCATAGCTGCACTCTCCAATTCCAAAAACAGCCTCTGTGGGACTGGACAACATCCCAGGAGTTAGCAGGACTGTTGAGCATTCTCTTCAGTCTAAGCACTGGCTTTGCCCCATCAGAGTGGAAAATAACCTTAATCCCCTTGTACATAGGGGTCCCTCAACCGATCAAGGGAACTATAGACCCATAAGCCTAACCAGCCATATCTACAAGGCCATGGAGAGAATTATCATGGATCCTATCAACAGGGATATAGGTGACCATCAAACTCTTGACCTGACCCAGTTTGGATTCGTTAAGGGCAGATCTTGACTGCTAAACTTTGAGAATGTCACCAAGGCCCTGGATGAAGGTAAAACAGTTCACACAGTCTATTTTGACCTCGCCAAGGCCTTTGACACAATCCCTCACTTGGGTATCATTGACAAACTCACCCAGCTGGGGATTAATGTTTGTGCAAACATTATAATATTGAAGTAGCTGAAAAGCATTGGAAACATGAGCCACAAAGCATCATAGTAAATGAAGTCTACATCACATGGGATCACCCATTACCAACAGTTCAAAAGATAGATGCGGGAAAACCAGATTTATAGTGGTCCGTGAAAAGAAGACAAAAGTAGCATTGATCATTGAAAGCACTACACCCAGTGACTACAGTGTCTTGCATACAGAGTGAGACAAAATCAAAGTATCAGGATTTGCAGACAGAAACGAGAGCAGTATGGAAGAAAGACATCCAGACGATTCCAGTAGTAGTAGGAGTAACAGGTCTTATAAAATAGAACCTACAGTCGTATTTAGATACGTTACCAATACATGTTACTCCATATGAATTGCAGGAGTCATTACTAGGCACATTGCGGGTGTTGCAAAGCGTACTTCTGGCTGACATCAAAGATTGAAACAATACTAATTTCACAAACTTTAACTTAGGAATGGGGTCCATTCCTGTCGTGATATTAGAAACCCAAAAAACTTGGAGAAATAAAAAAACTGGGGGTTAACACTTATGTCACTAGATGGGTTGCCAACTAGCTCACAAACAGAACACATACAGTCAAAATTGGGGATGCCAACTCTACTAGCAGACCTGTTACCAGTGGTGCTCCTCCGGGATCTGTGCTAGACCCCCTACTGTTTGGTATCTGTTTTTCAGAAGTCCAAGTGAAAATAGATGGCCTATGACTTACCAAGTTTGCTGAGGACTGCAAAATGGATGCAATCATAGAAATCCCAAAATATGTCAACATACTACAGAATGGGGCTTACACAGACAAATGATTGGTGTCAAAGCCACAGACTTAAGCTAAACTCAAAAAAATGCATTATCATCCCCTTTGGCAAAGGAGAAACCCCTGTTAATTACAACATTAATATTATCCCCTAAGTTCAAACCCAGAGGTGAGAGGTTTAGGAATACAAGTTGATAGCAGCCTTAATTTTGATCCTCAGATGTCCACAGTAGTAAGGAAGGTTGTCTATGTTGCACACCTCATAAGCAAGGGTATAGCATCCAAAGCTAAGGCAGTTGTAAGTCCCCTGTACTCTGCTCTCATCAGACCAGTAATAGAGTACAATGCTGCCTTCTATATGTACTTCAGCAACATCTGCAGCAGCTGGACATTCCTCAGAGGTTTCTCACCAAGAAAATTCAGGACCTACAACACATGACCTACATGGACAGACTGAAGGCCCATTCACTTTACTCAGTATCGTATAGTTTGCTTAGAGACGACTTGTGCCCAGCCTACAGAGCAGTCTCAGACCCTTCCTTGATGAAGCTGCTGCACGTCTGCAAATCCAATGGAACAAGATTCACTTGCTCTAGGGATCTTAACTTAGCCTGTGATATTAACAGGACATGCTGGAGAGACAGGTACGTCCTCTAGAGGTTGCCACTCCTCTGGAACAAACTCCTAATTCATGTAAAACGGAGTTCCTCAATTACCCTTTTTAAGCATAACCTGGACAATTGGATGGGAAACCGTATATTTACACTGGGGGATTTCACCTATGTCCCTCTTGGGGGCAGCTGGAGTTTATCTTAGATTTGTGCACACAGACTATATCTTGGTCCGAAAAGGAACAAGGGTATATCATGGCTAGGCTTGTAGAGGCCTTAGGGCCAATAGCCTAGTAACTTCCTATGATACCCAAGTGCTTCAGACCTGGCACAGGGGGCTTGTTCCAACGTAAAGGTTCAGGAGGTAGAAGAACATGAACACACACACGTCCACAACCACCCGCCCATCAAGGAGATTGAGGCCCTGTTTCTGGCTTTTCAGACTGTGTATTATCTTTGGTCCCAAGGCCCCCCACACAGTATTCACAGACAACACCATAGTTATGTGGTGCAGAAACAGGCAAGGTGGGACAAATTCTTGCTGCCAGTGCAAAATAGTTTTGATAGTTTGGAAAATTTGCCATCCAGCACAAACTGATACTTAAGTCAGTTTGTGTCCTTCAGAGAGGAACACTGTGGCAAACTCTTTGGGCAGATCCAGAGCAGACTGTCATGAATCGCTGTTAAACAGAGAGGTCCTCCTGGACATTGTTCATCAGTGGGTCACTCTGCAAGCAGACCAGTTTGCCTCCTTCCAGAACAGTTTAACAAGTTTTGATTTACATTTATGTAAAGTGTGTTTAATGTTTTATTAAATTTTTTTTTTGAAAAATTTTTATTAAATTGTGTTAAGGGGTTGAAGTAAGTGTATACT